>NC_133438.1:15032464-15332464 GCF_011762505.2 Arvicanthis niloticus
TATTAAATATTAAAATATTACTTTTCTTTACCTAATCCTGTTATCACATAACCCAGTGAGATCTTTCTTCTTCTCACAGTGAAATACTGTATATCCGTCAGTCACCAGTAATCTTGAGCTCATGGTGAAAGGCAAATGTGGGCAGTTTGGAGAATAAAATAATTATATCTTGACACCAAGCAAGATAGTAAATAATGAACTAAGACTTCAGACTGACCAAATCCTGCAGTGTTTACTCCCATTAACCCTTTGATTATCTCGTCACGCTGTCCCACTTTTAGTTCTTAGTTTATCAAGTTACAGAGCAATATGGAGGCTGGTCTTTAACCTCTTACCAGATAAATTATTTCTCCATTAATGTACTTATCTCATTCCTACACATCTTCTGCCTTTCAACTAATATTTTCTCAGGGGAACTTTTCTTTAGACTCCAAATTAGGTAACATTTCCCATTATACACCCTCGGCACCCCATATTTTTCTTTCCTTCATATAATTAAATAACATATAATTAAATAACAATTTAAATGACTATGAATTTAATATGTATTTCCCTAGACATTCTTAGGATACCCATTATATGTCAGATGACTCAAAAGTATAAAGGCACTGTGTGGGTTGAAAACCTATAGTTTCATAGCCAATCCTGGCTATTTACTTTGAGAGAAAAGATCTGAGTGGATGGTTTTCAGCTGACATTCATTCTAAAGCCAAGAAAAAAAAGCCAGGTCCAGAACTAAGTGTTTTAGTTAGAAGAGATGACAGAGGTTCTGGTTAGTCAACAAAATGATGGACTGGGTATTAGGACTATCTTGTACCTCACTGGTACAAATTGGCATAATTATGCTCTAATTGTAGTTTGAGAGAAAAGTTTTATTTTAACAGGAAGGGTGATACATAGGAGGAGCTAAGATGAGAGGGGTACAGAGAAGAAGAGAAGGAGTAAGGAGAGGAGGAGAAGAAGAAGAGGAGAAGCTAGGTGATGAGAGAGAGAAAGAGAGGTGGGGATATGGAGGCAGTTGTTCATGTGTCTCCACCAGTCAAAGATAGTTGATATAGCTAGGCTGGGTATTAGGTTACACTTCTGATTGAGCATTACCAAACTTATAAAGCCTTTGATTATCATTTTTAAAAAGTGTATAAAAGCAAAAAGAAAAAGGGGGCATGGGACAGGGGTTTTCGGGGGGAATGGGGAAAGGGGAGGGCATCTGAAATGTAAATAAAATATCCAATTTTTTAAAAAGGCACTGTGTGTATTGATATATCTTCTTGTTCTAATGAATGTTTTTGAAAGGCTTTTTTAGGCAACATGTCTAATGTGAGCTCTCTGTAGAGACAGTTCATGTCTGCAGGAGTTGGCACTGAATGCCATATGTCAATAAGAAACTTCCCACCATGGAGTTCAGCCTCTTAGTTCAGTCTTAGTTCACTTAGTTCAGTCTTTTGTCTTCTAGAGATGACTAGAGCCCTAGACAGATGTTGCTTTCTCAGAGTACCAATAAAAATATTCTCTCTTCCACTGATACCTCTCCATGGGAAGACAAACATGGCCCCTTCACACACTAATCTTTTAACTTTTAAACTGAATGGTAGTTTAATTGCCTGGGAGACTGACCCACCATGTATATCTGACCAGCCATGCTGAACAACCTGCAAGTCAAGCAGGCAGCTCTAGGGATGCAACCTTTCAGTGATCACTTGAGTAATTTGGAGTGGCTCTTCCATGATAGGCTTACCTTTAAGCCACTAATGCTTCTGTAAACAGCTACTGCCCAAATTCCTGTTAATAACTCCAGAAAAGCTCATTGGTTCACTCAGCTAGAGTGGCGTGGAATGATTTCTTTAATCTGTCATACATGCTTTAGGGCAAATACAAGTTTCTTCATCTTTCCCCAGGAAAAGTTTCATAACAGGTGTGAAGTGTAGGTTGAGAAAAGTAGTTAACATGCCAATAGATTTACAGGGCTGAGATGATTCAGACAGCTAGAATATAAGGCAATAATAAGGGTATAGTTCAGTTTGCTGGTTGCTTCCTTGGGAAAGCACTGCTCTTCAGAGGTGTAGAATTTTTTTCTCTAATGTGCACAGCAGCCTTGATAGGAAAGTTAAAACAAAGCTTTTAGAATAATGTAAACTGGTTTTATGTTAAGGTCTTTGGTATTCACTTGGACTTGACTTTTGTGTTGTTTCGGGTGATAAATATGGATGTTTGCATTCTTCTACACAAATACATCTAGTTAGACCAGCACCATTTGCAGAAGATAGTTTCTTTTTCTAGTGTGTATGTCTGGCTTCTTTTACTTAAAACAAACAAACAAACTAACTAACTAACAAACAAACAGGTGTCCATAGGTGTGTGGATTTACTTCTGTGTCTTTGATTGGATTCCATTGATCACTGTGTCTGTTTTTATGCCAATACCATGTGGTTTTTTATTACTATTTCTCTGTAGTACATCTTGAAATCAGGGATGGTGATCCCACTGAAAGTTCTTTTGTCATATAGTATTCTTTTAGCTATTCTAAATTTTTGTTTTTCAATGTGAAATTATTGTCATTTTGGGTCTGTAAAGAATCTTGTTGGAATTTTGATGGGGATTGTGTTCAATCTGTAGATTGTTTTTGACAGGGTGGCCATTTTTACTGTGTTTATTCCAGCAATCCATGAGAGATGTTTGCATCTTCTGATATCTTTAATTTATTTCTTTAGTGACTTGAAATTTTTATCATACAAGTCATTCATTTGCTTGGTTAGAGTAACCAGATATTTTATGTTATTTGTGCTTATTGTGAATAGTGTTGTTTTCCTGCTTTCTTTCTCAATCTGTTTGTTATTTGTTTATAGGTGGGCTATTGATTTTTATTTTTTTTTAGTTAACCTACCTATTTTACTGAAGGTGTGTATCAGCTGTTGGAATTCCCTGGTAGAATTTCTGGAGTCTCTTATGTACATATACTCTCATATCAATTGTGAACAGCATACTTTGACTTCTTCCTTTCCAATTTGTATCCCCTTGATCTTTTTCAGTTGTCTTACAGTTCTAGCTAGAATCTCCATTACTATACTCAATAGATATGGAAAGAGCTGACAGCCTTGTCTTGTTCTTGAGTTTTGTGGAATTGCTTTGAGATTCTCTCCATGTAATTCGATGTTGGCTATAGGCTTGCTGTAAATTGCCTGAAGTATGTTTATACATGTTCCCTGTAACCTTACTCTCACCAAGACTTTTACCCCAAAGGTGTATAGGATTTTGTTGAAGGCTTTTTCTTTAACTTAGTGAGATGATCATATGGTGATTTTTTTCTTTCACTTTGTTTATATTGTAGATTACATGGATTGATTTTTGAATGTTAAACCATCCTTGAATCTCTGGCATGAAGCTTATGTGGTCATGGAATATAATCTTTTTTAAAAAATTTTTTAATTGGATATTTTATTTATTTACATTTCAGATGTCACCCCCTTTCTCCATTCCTCTCCCCTCTGTACCAGAAGCCCCCTATCCTAACCCTCCTCCTTCTTTTGGCTTTTATACCATTTTAATTACATGCAAGTATTAGGGTCAGTTCTTGGTTGAGGAACTAGCAATACAATAGATGTAAATAGTCAAGGAACAAGCAAGACAATAAACATGAATAGTCAAAGAACAAGCAAGGCAATAAAGAAAGTTCCATGAACACTCCTATGATCATTGTTGTTAAGGGCTTATCAGGATGACCAAAATATCTGAGCTTACTTCTCTGTCCTAGCCAAAAGTCATTTTCATTCCTGAAGCCTACTTCTTTGTTCTAGCCTAATGTCAGATTCCTGCTTGAAGCCCATTTCCTTGTCCTTGGCCAATGTCATATTCCTGTCAAGCAACCCCAAAGGCTCTCCACATCTCCCCCTTTATTATTTTATATACAAGACTGAGCCTGTCTTAGGTCATTCTGACAGGTCATTACCTGTCGTCATGGAATATGCATTATCAAAAGCAATGCATTTCTGTGTTAGGTTGGTAAGTGTAGAATCTTATCCGTCCTTGGCTTGCCAGCCTGTTAAATTAATAACTCTGTCTGGGGATCCATTTTCAGTTTCAAGTCATGTATTTTGACTGCCAACATGTTGATGTTGTTAAAGACAAGCTTTAACACAATGGGCAGGAATAAATGTATTCCCAGGACAAAAAGGGCTAGCATGATCAAACTATATATGCCATTCTTGAAGCTTGACCAAAATGGAAATACTGACATCAAGCCATGGATAATTTTATCAGCAGTATCTTCAGCATCAAATCTCAGCAGAGCAACATGGTTTAAATTCATAATCTCACTATGCAAAGTTAAAACATCCAGAGAGGTGTTAGAATTATGCCAGATACCCTGCAAGTGTCTTTAAACTTTTTCCTAATTATAATGACTATCATTGTAAATTTTAGAAGTAACACAAATCCAATGGTATTTGCCATGACACTCGAGATGGTTCCTTATTCTTAAACTCTTAACCTCCTTCCAATAATTTGAATAAGATAAAGAGCATCAATCCAATATTCCAAATGCCTATCTAAATCCTCGTGAATACTCAAAATATTAGTAACATTTTCTTGCTAAATGATTAACAAAAAGTAGCTGTCTTGACTTCTTGTGTAGAAGCTATTGCAGAAGCAGTGGTGCTAGCAATTAATGTTATTAAGGCTGTTAAACCAGCAATGACCAAGCCCAGTACTTTCTTGCTTCTTCTTAAAGCTTAACTCCCTACTTCCGGTACTTGGAAACTTTTATCAGAATACCAAAGTTCTGTAATACTCAGGGCAATATGACAAAAACTGGTTGATAGAGCCCCATAACAGACATGCCAGGTTTCAACACACTAACACAATTAGAAAGTGTACAATCAATGCAACTTACAATAAATACTATAGGAGAAACAAAATTAATTTTAACTTGACAATTAAAAGAGCCTTAACACATGCACTAACACTTTTTTGAAATCTTTTCAATGTAATCTTGGGTCAGTTTGCTAGTATTTTATTGAATAGTTTTGCATCTATGTTCATAAGGGAAATTATTCTTGTAGTTATTTTTATTTGTTAAAATTTGTGTGATTTCAGTATGAGATAACTGTGGCCTCATAAAATGAGTTTGGTAATGTTCATTTTATTTTGTGGAATAATTTGAGGAATATTGGTATTAACTCTTTTTTGAAAGTCTGGTAGAATTCTGAGCTAAAACCCTGTATCCCTGGGCTGTTTTTGGTTGGGAGACTTTTAATGACTGCCTCTACTTCTTTAAGGATTATAGGTCTACTCAAATTCTTTAACTGATCGTGACTTAACTTTGGTAAGTAGTATTTATTGAGAAAATATCTATTTTTTGATTGTTCAATTTTGTAGAGTATTTTTTTTTAAGTTATGACTTAATTTCCACAATGTCTATTGTCTTCCTTTTTTTTCTGATGCTATTTTATCAGTATGTAAACAAGAAAGAAGTTATTTTATGAGATGTTTTAGTTTCTTCTTCTTCTTCTTCTTCTTCTTCTTCTTCTTCTTCTTCTTCTTCTTCTTCTTCTTCTTCTTTCTCCTCCTTCCTTCTCTTTCTCCTTTTCTCCTTCTCCTTCTCCTTCTCCTTCTCCTTCTCCTTCTCCTTCTCCTTCTCCTTCTCCTTCTCCTTCTCCTTCTCCTTCTCCTTCTCCTCCTCCTCCTCCTCCTCCTCCTCCTCCTCCTCCTCCTCCTCCTCCTCCTTCTTCTTCCTCTTCTTTTTACTTTTTTATAGTGAGCTCTGTTATAGCACTTCAGGAAAGACATGAAAAATAACAATATGGAAAAGAAATAAATTGAAATGTATGATAATTTACTAATTGTTTATTTATAATTTTTACTAGTATATCAATTACCTATGAAATGAAAATCCAGATATGCAACAGAAATTAAATTTAGTCAAATTCTGTGTTTTTCAGTCATGTAAACTACAGTTTTACATATATATTTATCAGTTTTATTGCTATGATATTTATGATATGTTGGGAATATTTGCCTCAGTGTTTCTGTTTGCCCTAAGTCCTATACATGGAAAAATGACCCGTTTACTTTCTCTACATCATATAAGCAAGATGCGTTGATTATTAGGGATCATACTGTCTTTCTAGCTATGTCAGCATCAGGAGGTGGATTTTCTTATCCTGAATACCTTTCCACAGTCCCTCAATGATTTTTCTTGAGTTTTTAATTAATGTAATACTAGAGACGGAAGCTAGGGCCATACACATGTTAGGAAGACATTCTACCTCTGTGCAACTATCCTTTTTTTTTTTTTTTCAGTTGAAATCTCATTATCTCACTTAGCCTGATCTTGAACTCACTTTGTAGCATTACTCACTAAGTAAGCATTAAATCATCCTTCTGCCTCAGCCTTCAAATAGCTGGGATTTTAAGCCTGTTCTGTGAGGCCTGCCCAACATTTTCCCTTTCACTGCCATAAATAGTGTGCTACTGTTGTCTGAAAGGAACTTCACAGGTGTCATCTGTTCAATGAACAACTCCATGAAGTACATAACAGTGTTCAAAGACATGATGAGGAAATTTAGTGATGTTGGCATATTGGGTAACCGGTGCTTTATTCTTCCCTCACTTCATTTTAATGCTTCATTCAGGTTTGATGTAGACATGGGGACGTGGGTGTTAGAAAAGCCATTTTAACCACATGAGCAATAAATAAAAATAGCAGTTCAGTTACTCCAGTTTTTGAGGCGAAAATAAAGTATGTAGAAAGGAAAGCAGTGAAGCATTGGATTGTGGGTTTGGGATTTTCATTTTATCCTCATGAGTGTGTCTTATGTTTACTTTAGTTAGTTTGTGTGGTTTTTTTTTTTTTTTTGAAAAAGTGAAGTACAAAACCCCTAATTTTATCATTATGAAAACTGTTCATTTGTTTTCAACAGCAAGCCTCATTCTCTTTTGTAGAACTAGGAGAGATAAGCAGTGTAACCCACACCTACCGTGATAAACTCTTGTTCCCACACTTTCCTGTTCTTCTCAAGTGTTGGCAGGAAGCACTAATCTCCCAGCTGGCTGCTCTGTGTAGACACTAGTGATGTGGGCATCAAGGTCATGGAGGATGGATAGATCAGTTCCAGTTTGTACCATCATCTCTCAGCCACATGTGAACTGAGGATGACTAAGATGATGAAGTCTTTCTATACTGAGGATGAGCCATTCACAATCTGCCTGTGATATTTTCCTAGATGCAGTGGTTTTGCTTTTTTTTTTTTTTTTTTTTTTGAGGGCTTTACTGTTTCCAAAAATAGAATCAAATTTATGATCTTCCTGCCTCAGTATCCTGTATGCTGGGATTGTAGGTATGTGCCTGACACTTGGTTTATTCCTTGTTTAAAAAGCAAAGAATTATATACTGGCATTCAGATGCAACTTGACTGGTAGAGTGTTTGTCTGATATATAGGAAGACAACAAACAAGAAGAGAAAACCTACAAGACAGATCATAGTGCATTGTTTACATAAGTGTGGCAATTAGGATTTTATTGCTGTGAAGAGACATTATGACTATAGCAACTCTTATAAAGGATATTATATGGGGCTAACTTATGGTTTTAGAGGTTGGTTCCATTATCATTATGGTGGGAAGCATAACAGCTTGCAAGCCAACATGGTGCTGAAGAAGGAACTGAGAATTTTATATCTCGATCCACAGGCAGCAGAAGGTGACTGTGTGCCATGCTGGGATTTCTTTCTTTTGTCTACTGATATTTCCGTGAGAGCTTTGGATGCTCTGGTGATTTGAAAATGCTTGCTTGGCCCAGTGAGTGGCATCATTAGGAGGTGTGGCCTTGTTGGAGGAAGTATGTCACTCTTGGGATGGGCTTTGAGACTTTCCTCCTAGCTGCCTTGAGACAGTCTTCTGTGGAACAAGATGTTCCAGGCACCATGCCTGCCTGGAAGCTGCAGTGTTCCTGCCTTGATGATAATGGACTGAATCTCTGAATCTGTAAGACATCCCCAATTAAATGTTGTTCTTTTTCAGAGTTGCCTTGGTCAAATGTCTCTTCACAGTAATGGAAACCCTAAGACAGATCCTTATGGAAGTGAAATATATTTTATTGTTCGAACCAGTTTCTTTGGGAGTCAAAAGTGGAATAACCACTAAGAAGTCATTCTCCAATCAGAATTCTAATAGAAAAGATAATTTCCAGAAATAAAAGACACAGAAAAAATGTTTCTGGCCATCAAGGTATGTGAATTTATCTCCTCAGTTTTCCTGTGTTTTCAAGAAATTAGAAAATCAGAAGTTTCTGAAAAAAATAAATGTATCTATAGTTTAATAAATGGGGCAAAATGTGTGGCTTTAAAGATGTTTACCCCTTATCTCCCACCCCATACACAGATGTCTTCTCCCTGTGGTCATAACTTATAAAAGGCTATGAGGAAAACGTTAGACCCTATGTTAATTTAGCTGTAAGACAGGTTAACCAAATATGATGGTTTGAATCAGAATGGCCTCTGTCTCAGTTTTGGTTACCGTTGCTCTGGTGAAACACCATGACCAAAGAAACTTAGGGAGAAGGGTTTGAGCTTATACTTCCAGATCACTGTTCATCATTAAAGGAAATCAGGACAGAAACTCAAACGTTGCAGGAAGGTGGAGGCAGGAGTTTGTGCAAATGCCACGGAAGGGTGCTGCTGACTGGCTTGCTCCCCACGGCTTGCTCAGTTTGCTTTCTTATAGAACCCAGGACCATTAGCCAAAGAATAGCACCACCTATGGTGAACTGGGCCCTTCTACCATCAATTGCTAATTAAGAAAATGCCTGAAAAGGTTGCCTACAGTCCAACCTAATCACAAGTGTCTTCTTTGCCACCAGGCTGTTTTTAGTGCTGCAGGGCACTGTTAATGAAATGGCCCCTTGCTCTGTTGTTGGAAAGGAAGTCAAGTGACCATTGCTTTCTCTCCACTGCTTTTCCATATTGACCCACAGATAGATTGACCACACGAGGGGAGTTCCTTTCCTTTTTCCTTGACACAACCCAGCCTGGCCCTGGGAGCCAGTACTGATTAGGGATGTGTGTCCAGTTTTTCCTTTACTTTTTGGCTCTAGTTGATACACCTGTACTTTTCAAGGTATGTGGCAGCACATGACATGTATGTCTGAACTGGCGAGAGATAATTATGGTATTTTCAATCCACTCTGCCTTTCCATTGTGATTTTATGAGATTTAAAGGGTCTCTCCCTTAGTCCCAAGCAGAATTGAGAAAAATCCAAACACCTCATTATAATTATCAGTAAGGCATAGTCCTTCCTTTCATTCTGAGTCTTTATTTTCTTTACAAAATTATAAAACTAGAAACAATTTAGAGAAATATTTTAAGAGACAAAACTCAAATATATTTTGCTTCTCATATATATTTTTCTCAAAATGGACTTGAGATCAAAATAATGTTTTATGAACCATGTGCATTTGGAAATCCTTAGCTACATATTTGGAAAATATATATTTGGTAACTAAGTATAGTTGTGAGAAAATAAACTCAGAATGATTTGAGGTAGAGGGCACACATGTGAAATTTAGCTTGAAGACTAATCTTCAATAGTGTATAAATCCTATCTACCTTTGGGATGAATTCAGTTCTTTTGTAATGGAGGTCTTATTCCTTATTCTCATTTACACACACAAGCTAATAATGTGAGTAAAAAACAAAATTCCCCCAAATAATCCCCTTTATTTGCTTCTCTGATAATTTTTGTACTTTCTGTAATGCTCTCTTCCAAGTTGAAATGTAATTCCTCATTGTTGATAATGATGAGCTCCAACTAGAAATCTTGCTACATTTAAAACACTGGAATAAATAGAAAATCATTTGACAAATAACACACGCACATTTAAAACCAAATGTTTGATTTTAGAGTAAGTTCTTCAATGAGAGTGGTCTGTACCATTTACCTTTGTATACTTTACTCTGTGGGACCAGGGGTGAGAATCACATTTCCAGGCTCCCCCAGTACTGCAAAAAGAACAGAAAAAAAAAAAAAAAAAACCACAGGACACAATGAGCCTATGGCTTCTAGCTCAGACCTGGTGGTTAGTTGCACTTATGGTATTATAGGAATGGTGAAAGGTGTTCCAAACCACAAAGGAGCAAAGCTTCCATTCTGGAACTTCTCCACATCAGATAGCAGTGAAGCAGCAGGCATCTATCCCAAGGCAGGTTTAGTATCCTCCTCTGGTCTCTACATCTATAGCCATCTTTGTTGTCATTTTCTCATCCCCACCACCATCTGTCCTTCGACACAGTCCAACATCTTTCCCATGAGTTTCTGTACGAGCTTAACTTCCTAGTGTTATCTGTGTTCTTCTGACTAACACTGATAAAAAGCTACTGAAACTCACACACTATAAGGAAAACTTAGGTTTTGACACAGAGTGAAAGGAACCTTCCAAAACTATGCTCCCTGTGAAACAATGGTCATGCTTTTAAAATGGAGACATGAATAATGCAATATGTATTAAACCCAACATAGTTTTTCAGGATGTAAATGTAAAGTAAAGATTTATATTTAAAATTAGCTTTTTTTTTTTTAACTTAAAAATCTTGGCACAGGGCCTGTGAGGTGGTTCAGCTGGTCAGAGCTCTGACCATGTAGCCCAATGATATGAATTTAGTTTCCAGGACCTATATATTATGAGGCAAAAACTGAGACCTACAAGATGTCCTCTGACTTCCAAAGGCATGTTGTAGCACACATAGGCCTACATATAACCCTTCCCATATATATATATATGTGTGTGTGTGTGTGTGTGTGTGTGTACATATATAAAAATAGGAAGAGGAAAGACTTTTTTCACTTACTTTACGTAACAAATGTTACCTTCCCCAAAGCAAAGACACCAGAAAAAAAGAAGTCCATATGACTCTGTGATATATGTCTAAAATTCTCAACAAAATGTTAGAAAACTAAAGTCAGCATCTATAAAAATGCTTTCATACCCTGCCTACATGTGCAATATTATGGGAAGGTTGTTGTATTTTCTGAATAGATATAGAAATGCATCTAGCAAAAATCCAACTCTATTTCATGGTAAAAATCACTCAAGTATGAGCAAATGGAATACTCTTTTGTAGCTAAATATGGGAATCTTGAGGCTAATATCACACTTGATGATGAAGACTGGATTCTTCTCCCTAAATAAGAAAATCAGGCTAGGTGGAAGTGGCGAGATTTCTCAGTGAACTGCTCTTGCTAAGACCTGAGTCCAGTTTCTAGTACCTACACAGCGGTGATTACAACCTCTTTTGACTTCAGATCCAGGCTATCCAAACCCTCTTCTGGGCAAAGCAGACATACTCACCCCCATCCACATAGCTAACAATAAAATAAATCTTTAAAGTGGAAAAGGATATTCATTTTTATCATTCCTGTTCAGTGTGTTACTGAATGTTCTTTCCAGGTCAATTAATCTGGAAAAAAGCCATAAAACTAGCTTCAACAAATTTGAGGCAATTGAAACCATACTGAATGAATGCTCTCTCTGACCATATTAGAATCAAGTTAGAAGTCAGTAACTGAAAGATAACAAGTAAGCCTAATTTAAAAAAAATTGGAATAATATTCTAAGTAATCCATGGGTTGGGGGGTAGTCTTTCTATTGCTGATGCTACATACTTCGGATATAAGATACAGAGAAATCAAACTGGAACTAATCTAGAAGCTTCTTACCTGCTACCTAGTGTTTGTTATGCAGTCTGCTACAGAACAAAGACCATCAAGGTTTTACCCAGCTATGGACCATGAACCTATAAGGTCTCCTTACCAGGTAATATATGCCCACAACATTCTGATTGAACTAAAGTCCTATTCCACAAAAGAAAATACATGCTTGGTATTGTAAACCTGATTTGAAAAAAAACCTTACAGTTGGGGATGCCACAAGCCCTAGGGGGATATAGTACTCATTTCTAAATGGGCATGTATTTAAAATACTTTCAAAATGTTTATGTTTCTACCATAGACTAGTGTTCTTCTCAGTCTTGCCCAGAGACACCACCTTTGAGTGAAAGTCAAAGCAGTGAGTTTTGATTGGTCCAAATGCAGAGAACTAAATAACTGTTGAGTTCTCTGCCCTAAATAGGGTATCAATATCATGTCTTTCAAGTCAAAGGGAGCATTGTGGACTAGGGAGTACATAGTTGGAGAGAGAGTATTACTATGAAATGCTGTCTTCTGCCTATGTCATAGTCATTTTGGTCACAGTCATCTGGCAGCCATGACTACCTGCAAGAACACATGAAAAGACAGAAAAACAGAAGGAAGACAGACAATCAGGAGGAAGTAAGTAAGATAAAGTAGCAGGGATGGAAAAACATAATCATAGTGCATTGCATGCATGTATGCATCAAGTGGTCAAAATTTTAAAAACGAATAACAGACACTGCTAACCTAGCAAAAAAGCAGATATGGAAAATATATTTTGTGTTTGCAGACAGAAGCCTATCATGGCTGTCCTATGAGAGTCTCTATGAGCAGCTGACTGAGAGAGTTGCAGATTCTTACAGCCAACCATTGCACTGAGGTTAGGGACCAATATGGAAAAAGGAGCTAAAGAGGATTGCAACCCCATAGGAAGACCAACAGTGTCAACTAACCCAGACCCATCAGAGGCCCCAGAGACTGAATCATCAACCAAAGAGCATACATTGCCTGATCTGTGGCCCCTGACACATATGTATCAGAGGACTGCCTTGTCTGGCATCAGTGGGAGAGGTTTTCCCTAATCCTATAGATACTTGATGCCACAGGAAAGGGGGATGCTGTGTGTGTATGTGTGGGGGGGGGGGAGTAGCAGGGAGCACCCTCTCAGAGGCAAAGGGTTGGAGGATCTCGAAAGGGACAACATTTGGAATATAAATAAATAGAATAATTTAATTAAAATGTTAAGTAGAACTGACTTAAGTGGAAAACAAGAAGTGGAAATTTGTGCAAGGCCATGAAGATGGTTCTATAAAGTACATTTGACTTCAAATGCTTTCATTAGGAAGGGAGAGAATTATCAAATTAGTTATCTCACTGTCCCACTGAAGAAACAGAAAAATTACAAAAATAGACACAAAACAAAGGAGAAAATAATGTAGGTCAGAGCAGGTATCAGTGAAAATGAGAACAAAACCTGTATGAAGAGAAAAATGTATTTATTGAAACGATAAGTAAAATTGACAAACTTGTAATAAGAATGATAGCGTTAGAAGAGAGAAAGACTAGGGATATAGCTTAGTGGTGGAACACTTGCCCGGCATGTGTGAGGCTAGAGGTACAATCTCCAGTGCAGCAAAAAAACACAGATGAGAAAGAGGCAGAGGAAGGGGTAGGAAAGAAAGGGAGAATAGGGAAAGTAAGAGGGAGCCAGGCAACTATCAGTAGTAATAATAACAACAATTTACAGGCAAACTTGTATAGATTCTTCAGTCATTTAATGATCACATGAAAGAAACTACGTATAAAATAAAACAACTTAGGTGAAATCCTCTCAAAACCATATCTATGAATCAGATGATTTGTCTTATAAAGAGCGTGCACTTGGCTTTTCCACCATGATGGACTAAAATTAGAACTGAGAGCCTTCTTTTCTCTTAGGTTGCTTCCTACATGGGTTCTATCTCTGCAGTGAGAGCAGTAACTGATCCTACATCTCAGTAACAGCAGATGTGATGTACAGAACCTGCTGAGTGAGCCATGCTTGGTTTTCTTTGGTCTGTTTTCCAAACGTCCACAAGTCTA
This sequence comes from Arvicanthis niloticus, assembly GCF_011762505.2. Lineage (NCBI taxonomy): Eukaryota > Metazoa > Chordata > Mammalia > Rodentia > Muridae > Arvicanthis > Arvicanthis niloticus. Next base: position 15,046,224 of record NC_133438.1, read on the forward strand.
TTATCAATTTATACTGACATATTTTAAGATATGTTGGCATGTGACAACTTAATGAACTTTTTGTTCTGGTGGCAAATATTTTATTACATTCATATAATTCCCGAATGCACAACATTTTCATGTGTGGTTGCTGTGACATTTTGATATGTCTGTGACTCATGAACAAAATGATATTAGCATTTCGGTGCCAAATAGTTTGTCCTGTGCATGATACTAGGATGTCTTAGTTGCTTTTCCTGCTGCTGTGATAAATCCTTTGAACAGAAGCAAACTCAAGGCAGGAATGGTTTATTTTGGTTCAGTTTGAAGTTAACAGTTCAATAGTTAACAGTATGAACTCATCATAGCAGGGAAGTCACAGGGAATAGACATTGAGGTAGCTGATCATGTCTTTTATTATTATGTTTACTATTTTTAATTTATGTATATATGAAAGTCTTTGTATGGGTATGTGCAAGTGATTGAAGGTGCAGAACTGAGAAGACAGTCTTCAGTTTCCTGGTGCTGGAACTACAGATAGTTGAAAGCTGCTTAAGGTGCAGCTAGGAACTAAACTCAGGTCCTCTAGAAGAGCGATAAATGCTCTTGTCTGATAAGCAATCTCTCCAGCCCCTAACTCTCTCTTTATATAGTCCTGGAGCACACCCTAGGTAATGGTGCCACCCAAAGTAGTGTTGTAGTGAGAAGACAAGAGTCAGAGGCCTCCTAGATAAATTTGGAATAAGTCACTTGGACGTAGATGGCATAGTGATACCTGTGGTCCAGATGTGTCTAGGAAGTGTTCTGCCTCTGCATGAATTAATCTTAGAGCCAGAAAGTATCTTCTTCTAACCCCTCGTCATTCCCACTAGACAACAGTGGATGAATGCAGAACATTCTTGAACCTGACATCCCATTGTGTAGGTTCCTGGAAGTCCAGTTCCCTTCCCATCAGACAGTGACAATCTGAATGATTGCTGCTACATCTTCTTCACATAACACCACACTGCATTTGTTTGTCCTTGAGACTAAAGTCTTTTCTTATTAAAACAGTTTGTCGCTTTATGTGTATTAAATGGAAATTTGTAGTCTCTGGGTTATCTAATTTTGTCTTATCTATTCAATGAAGTAATGGATACATTATTTATTTATTGTGTTCTCAGGAAACATTTATGTCCCAGAAATGAAATCAAAAGAACATAACAGTAAAAGTGAAGAGAAAGAGGACAGTACTCATTCCCTTCTTGTTCTTTCTAGGACTTCCCAATGAGGTTCTCAGGTGGCATCCTGCAATTTCCAGCTCCTGCTATCCCATATTAAAATCCGAGGTGTACTGCCTCACTATTTCTTTCTGTGTTGTATGATTATTGTCCTAGTTGCCTACAAATGGGGCCTCACTTCCTACTTCTGCTTTCCAGGTTATAGATTTTATATCTAGAGTTTCTTTCCAGGGACTCCTCAGTTCTACTGGAGCCCTGAAAAGGAAGAAACCAAAGCTACTCTTTGAAAAAAAACTGTGACTCATCTCATTCTTGAGCATTGAGGCTCTGGGTTCCCCTATGTAGTTTTGGTTTCAAGCCCAGATTGGAAACTGAGCTTTAAAACTAAATGATCTTCAGAAAACAAATTTAAGTGAGATTTAAATTGGAGGTAACTAATTGATTGCTATGGTCTGATTGCACCCCTCCAGAATTCACATTGAAACTTAATCTCATTGCAACACTGTTAAAAAGTAGGCCTCTTCTTTTACAGCATCATGAGGCCTTCTCACAAATGGACAAATTTGTGGCCTTGTTAAAGAAAGAAACCTTAGCTTTATTTACAATTGGGATTTTGTATTCTGCTCTGGAAGGACAACACTCACATGGTAAGTAAGGCCCACAAACAAGATCCTGTCTTAGATGTAAGGAATGTTATTACCAGGTACTCAGTTTGCTAGCAACAGCTGCCAGAATTGTAAAAACTATATTAACCATTAACCTCAGAAGTTACCCACTTATAGGCATCTTGTCACAATGAGAAGGAAGGTTTAAGAGTGCTCAGGGTGTTAGAATTATGCCAAATACACCGGAAACATTTTTAAGCTTTTTCCTAATTATAATGACTATCATTATAAATTTTAAAAGTAACACAAATCCAATGGTATTTGGCATGACACTTGAGATAGCTCCTTACTCTTAAACTCTTAACCTCCTTCCAATAACTTGAATAGGATAAAGAGCATCAATCTAGTGTTCCAAATGCCTATCTAAATCCTATTGTATACTCAACACATTAGTAACATTTTTTTTTTTTTGCTAAATGATTAACAAAAGTAGCCATCTTAACTTCTTGTGTCAAAGCAATTGCAGAAGCATTCGTGCTGGCAATTAATGTAATTAAAACTGTTATACCAGCAATAATAAAGCCCACTACCTTCTTGCTTCTGCTTAAAGCCTGACTCACTTCTTTGAGTACTTGCGAGCTTTTTTCAGAATACCAAAGTTCTGTAATGCTCAGGGCAATAAAACAAAAGCTGGTTGATAGACCTCTGTAACAGGCATGCCAGGTTTCAACACACTAATACAATTAGAAAGTGTACAATCAATGCAACTTACATTAAATATTAACTTTGCATAGTGAGCTTATGAATTTAAAGAATGCTGCTCTGCTGAGCATTGATTTGACAGATACTGCTGATAAAATTATTTATGATCTGAGGTCACTATTTCTATTTTGGTCAAGCTTCAAGAATGGCATATATAGCTTAATCATGCTAGCCCTTTTTTGTCCTGGGAATATTTTTAATACTGCCCATCATGTTAAAGTGTGTCTTTAACAATATCAACAAGTACATGGCTTGAACCTGAAGATGAACCCCCAGACAGAGCTATTAAGTTAACAGGCTGGCAAACCAAGGATGGGTAAGATTCTGCACAAAGCCTTACCAACCTAAGACATAAGTGCATCGCTTTTGATAATGCATATTCCATGACAGGTAAGGAAGGCATTCTTGTCAGGAAGACCTAAGACAGATTCAGTCTTGTTAATGAAATAAACAAAGGGGAAGAGTTTTTGGGACTGCTTGGCAAGAATCTGCTTTGGCCAAGGACAAGGAAATGGGCTTCAAGTAGGAATCTGACATTAGACTAGAACAAAGTAATAACTTCAGGCAGGAATCTAAATCTTAGGCTAGAACAAAGAAGTAACTTCAGGCAGGAATCTAAATCTTAGGCTAGAACAAAGAAGTAACTTCAAGCAGGAATCTAAATCTTAGGCTAGAATGAAGAAGTAGGCTTCAGGCATGAAAATGACTTTGGGCTAGGACAGGGAAGTAGGCTCACATATTTTGGTTATCCTGAGAAGCCCTTAGCAACAATGATTTTGGGAGTGATCCCAGAACTTTGTTTATTGCCTTGCTTGTTCTTTGACTATTGGTGTTTATTGTCTTGCTTGTTCCTTGACTATTTGCATCTATTGTATTGCTAGTTCCTCAACCTAGAACTGACCTTAATACTTGCATGTAATTAAAATGGTATAAAACCAAAAAGGAGGAGGGGGAATGGGATCATAATTTTTTGAGGGGGTGGAATGAGGAAAGAGGATGACATCTAAAAAATGTGAATAAATAAAATATCCAATTTAAAAGAAGGAGTGCTGAGGGTGCTGACCCTCATTCATTCTGCAGTTTGTTGTTATGACCTGTGAAACTTTTCTGACTCTTTTGTAGACAGGGGCATGGCAGGATTCAGTTTATACTGTATGGATACTGACTACTCACTTACTGTGCCATCTTATACTATCCACACAGAAATCCATGGGAAACCAGAGAGTAAACATGGAAACCAGTTTTGTAATGTGTGTGTTGACTGCAACATCGTGAAGCTGATAAACAACACAAGTAGATGAGGAGCATCACGCCCAGGTCACTGCAAGGCAAAATCAAACTCAGTGGTGTCTACCCTCTTGTTTCCTCTTTCCCCTCTGCCTTTCTTTATGGGGAAAAAAAGGATTGGGGAGGCTTACTCAGGAGACCCTTCTGTTTCTAAACACCATCTTTAGAGACACTTAGGCCAGTTGTCATTCTACTTAATTCCCTTTGTGTAGTTAGAAATTGCGAAGTCTGTCCTGAAGTTTGCTATAAGAAGAAAACAAATCATAAACCAAGAAAGTGTTTGGCAAACTTCAAGTCACACATGGAACAATGTATACAGGGGATCAGATCGTGGACATTCAAAGCCAAGCTTGGCTTCTATTCCTGGGCTGTCAGAGATTTCTCACCTCTAAAAGATGTTGTCAGGGATCATGATGGTTGTCAACATGCCTCTGGGAAAATTTGTGAGGGTATTTCCTGAAAAGGGGAAGTTTCCCCTATTACATAAAATGAAAGACACTCATTTTCTTCCTCCAATGTACCCCAGTTATGAAGAAGCTCAAAGGAAAAGCTATTGTTTTTGTGCTCCCACTGTGAGTGTGCTTTCTGATGCCATCTCATCTCTTCTGATGTCCTTGTCTTACATCCTCACTCAGTGTCTTCATCCCCCCCAGTGTGAACCAAAGCCCAGCAGCTTCCAAGGATCCTCCTTCTGTACCAGATTCTGACTGCAGAGGGGTCCAGCCTCATGAACTGAGCAGGTTCTTAGACTTTCCAGCATGCAGCCAGTCATTGTAGAACTACCCAGAATGCATCATGTCAGATAACCTAACAAATCCCCTTAGTATATATCCATCCTCTCTGCTTTCTTCCTCTAAGATAGTGATTTTAAAGATTCTTCTAAACCTGGACTCTTTGTGAACTTGACAGGTACCTCCAGTGTAGTCTGTTAGATTCATAAGATTACCCAAAATGGGCTCCATTTTAAGTCTTATGATTTATTTTACTAATATCACTTTACTGACACAAAAATAAATTTCTATGGCAAGAAAAGTGATTCAGGAGCAGGCATCCCTCTGAAGTTTTCTGAAGGATGACTTTTCAATTTATTTATTTTGTTTGACTCATGATGCCTCTCCCTTTTTAAGAAAGTATATTTTCTCAGAGTAGTGAATAAGTTGTAAATTCTCCTTAAGAAAAACACATAAAATTCAAAACAATAGAATACTATACAAAACAATTGTTATCTACCTAAAACTAATTTAATTTCATCATGTAAGTTCTAATTTCAGAGATTTAATACCATTTAGATGGAAACAGTGGATGTATGCACAAAGCTAGATGGCATTGTATGTGGTATCAACAGGTTTGTTTTAAACTCTGGTTATTCTGGGGGCAGCTGAATTAAACAATAGATACATTTAAGTTTGGAATAAAAGCCCAACAGGCATTCAGTATCACAGGGAAGAAAATAAAGACATTATTGTGTCTACAACAGTAAGTGTTTCCAAACTTATTTTATTTAATAGCTTCCAGTGGCTGAAGACTTCAATATCAAATAATTATTTTTTATCCAAAAAAAAATGTTAAGTTTAAAGATGTTTTTAATGGAACTTAATACTCTTTGGGCAATTGGATATTTTGTTTTGTTTCATTTTGTTTTAAGACTTTGTGGTGGCCTCCTTAAGTCATTTACATAGAAGTAAATCATGCTTTGGAGAAGGGTCAGCATAATGAAACTTTCTCTTCATTTCCTATAAGGACCAGTGAAAGACATGGGTCATGTTTTAAGTGCGGAAGAAGACAAATTATCACTTATATTTTATATATTTGGTTTGGGGATATAAGGCAAATATTGATAATGTACATGAAAGTGCAAACAGAGAGAGAAGGGAGGAGGGGCATGAAGAGATGGATAGATAATAGATAGATAGATAGATAGATAGATAGATAGATAGATAGATAGATAGATGATAGATAGATACTAGATAGATAGATAATAGATAGATAGATGATAGATAGATGTATAATAGATAGATAGATAGATGATAGATAGATAGATGATAGATAGATAGATGATAGATAGATAATAGATAGATAGATAATAGATAGATAGATAGATAGATAGATAATAGATAGATAGATAGATAGATAGATAGGTAGATAATAGATAGATAGATAATAGATAGATACTGGATAGATAGATAATAGATAGATAATGGATAGATAGATAATAGATAGATAGATAGATAATGGATAGATAGATAATAGATAGATAGATAGATAGATAGATAGATAGATAATAGATAGATAGATAGATAATAGATAGATAGATAGATAATAGATAGATAGATAATAGATAGATAATAGATAATAGATATAGACAGATAGATAATAGATGATAGATAGATAATGGATAGATAGATAGATAATAGATAGATAATAGATCGATAGATAGATAATAGATAGATAATAGATAGATAGATAATAGATAGATAATAGATAGATAGATAATAGATAGATAATAGATCGATAGATAGATAATAGATAGATAATAGATAGATAGATAATAGATAGATAATAGATAGATAGATAATAGATAGATAATAGATAGATAGATAATAGATAGATAGATAGATAGATAGATAGATGATAGATAGAGATTCAAGTACTCTGGTTCTGAGATCAGCTAAAAGTTTCAATAATCCCCTGTGGGGGAAAAAAGACTTTTATTTTTTTTTCAAAACCTGCCAGGGAAAACATCTCTAAATAGATATTCCTAATGAAATATTCCTGTAAATGGTTAAAAGACCTTAATCCCAAGGATGATGGTAAAATGAAGGTTTCAGGAAAAAAAAAGTCTACCCCCCCCAAAAAAAAAACAGTTAAAAATCACAACAATTCAAAAAATATTTTCATTGACAACTTCCACGTCCCTGGTAAATTTTCCCATAAAATTTATAAACCTCTTTAGAAGAGAATATAGACTAATCAATTTGTTTTAGTTTCTCCAGTTTTCTAATGAAGAAACCAGACTAAATGCTAATTTTTCTCAGTTCTAATATTCACATTAATATGCGGTATTAAAATGGTCTCATTGGTCTATTCAAATGATAATAGAAAAAGGCGGCTTGGCTTAAGCTTTTGAAGCCTGGCAAGGCAATTGTTTGTTGATAACAAAGGAAACCAACAAGTGGTCAAAGACACTACTCAAGTCCTAACCCACTAAGCTTCTCCTCAGTGTCCCTGCTTCCAAGCCAGTGTGGTCATCAAATATATTGCTTTGTTTTGTTTTTATTAAAGACTCTAAGAATCCCAGATCCCCACTCTGGAAATCTTTATGATTTTGGGGATGAGATCAGAATTTCCCATCTTTAAAGGAGACCTCAACATTCTGATTTGAACATAGACAGGTGCTACAGATCATTCCCAGACTGTCTGGAATTCAGGGACACTGAGGAGCAGATGTGACCACACCAAGAGTTTTAGGTTATCATTTCATGCCCCCAAAGAACCACTTCTCCAGTGTTTTCTCTCCTTTAGTGGAAAAATGTACTATAACTAGCTTCTGGTATCTAGGCTATGCTCCTGTGGTGGAAAACGTCCCTGAAGTATGCAAGATTGAGAAAAGTGGATCTATAACCTTTGTGATTTGTGCCAGACTCACATTCTAGACACTTAATACCACTTAAGCCCTAGAAGTCTTCTTACTGTAAACCATGAATCTCACCATCACCGTGCTACAGTCTCGAGCCTTTTAAGGCAATCTGTGATTTAAAAATTATTTTCTTTACTTCAGGCAATGGTATAGTAAAGTGGAATCCTCTTAGTGGCTAGGATACTATAAGCAGCAAGCCCACTGGTTTTGTTTGGCAAAAAGAATTTCTTAACATTTTGGGGTGAAGTAAAATTAATATTTAACGGACTGCGTAATATAATTGCTTTTAAATGAGAACAATGTACAGCAAAGTTGTTTCTAAGATCATCTATGTAGGATTCTAAGTATCTTAACTCTTCTACTTCTTCTAGGCCACTTCTTAGTACAGATTTCATGTATCAGGGGTAAGCAAATTATACCCTTGATGTACAGCACTGTTTCTTATATTATTATCAATGTCCAATTTAAGGCCTTTTTACACAGTATAAGAAAGAAGAAATACAATATAATTGAGCTGTCAACAAAAAATTGTTCCTGATCATTCTTGTTAAAAAATAAAAAAAGTGAATTAGTTTTTTTTATCTACTGATTTTGGGGAAATGATTAGAAAAGATGAATAAAAGAAAACAAAAAACAGAGAAACAAAGCAATCAAGCAACTTACCTCTACAGAGAGAGAATTCCAGATAAAGCTGACAACTGAAAACTTGGGACAATTTTAACAAAAGGGGAAATTCAGCATAATTTGATGCCTTTCTTTATCTCATTTAAGGAATGTTTGTTATTGAGAATGACAAAATAAATTCATTACTTTGTCCTGTCATTATTAAGGCAGTCAAGTATATAGATAAAGCCACATGAGACTACCAGGTGGTATATTAAAAAAGCATGTGTGAGCATCTTATGCTTGCTCTAGAAGGCTGGCATATTAAGCCTGCAACATTTTCATTTAACAAGAAATAAATAGTATCAGCTATCTTTATATGGGTTAAAATGCTATTTATGATTGATTTCTGGAAAATTGTTAATGTTAGGTTTGTGTATAATTCTTATTTTTCAATATAGTTGGTGGCCAAGAAAGTCATTAAGTGATACATTAATGTCAAATGCCTTAGGTGAGTACCTATTAAAAGGTATGCAAAATATAAATAGGATTGTATATTTTCAAAACTTTAAAATAAACACAAAGAATATATAGGTCTACATGTTATAATTTCAAAGTCAACACTAGCACATAATTTTTTTTTTACCTAAATACATACCAGAATACTTCCTATGACAACACATGCACCCACAAACACATGGCCATGCACAGAACCTTGTTTTCTGCATTTGCAAGGAAAGTTCAATTATACAATATTGTACACTGTGTCAACTTAAATCATATTGGAAAGTCAATGAGAATGGCAATAAAAAAAATCTAATGTAAGAAATTAAAGTACAGGGAGGTAATTGTCCCATAGATTAAAAACACTGAAGACTGATGGAAAGTTAGGATTTAGGATTGCTTGTCCCAGTGGTCTTAGAAGATACCAAAGAGAATAGAACTGTTTGTAAACATTCTGAATATTCAGCTTGGCAAAAGGTTTGAGAACTTTTGTAATCCAGCAATCCAAGCTAGAGTTCTAGAGCATCTGGGCTTCTGTTTGCAGAGAGGCGTTACAGCTGTGGGCAGTGCTCCGCAAGGCTGGGGGTGCAGATGGCGATCTGGATGCCCATCTGGATGGGAGCCGGCGATTCGCTGGTCTAGCAGGTCGGGAAAATCCTTTTCCTTTGGAGGCTTTCACTGCTATGAACTCCTACAACATAAACAAATGCTGTAATCTCTTAATACATACCACCTTTATCCAGCAAATATCCTTCTGATTATCATCATCATCATCATTGTAACAATAATAAAGGTGTTCTTGAGATTTTATACTTATGGTTCCAATGGGTCTTCTTTCAGGAATTTTTTTTTTAGATTTACTTATTTCTATTTTCTATATATGGATGGTTTGCCTGTATGTATGTATGTATGTATGTATGTATGTATGTATGTATATATGTATGTATGTGCACCCCGTATGTGACTGGTCTACACGGAGGTTAGATTTCTAGTTCCAGTGGATTCCCTGGAACTAGAGTTACAGACACATGTGAGATCCCATGTGGTAACTGAGAATTGAACTCAGGTCTTCTGCAAGAACAGCAAGTGCTCTTATCTGTTTAGCCATCTTTCCAGCTCCTCCAACTGGTCTCCCTAATAAAGCTAATATCCTTACATCTGAGACAGGCAGCAAGGACACACTCAGATGCTATTATCTCACTCATAGACAAGCAATAACCTCAATTTTTTGTGGCAGGAGCTCTGATTGGATAGAGGAGGTAGGCGGAGCTAGGAGTGGAGAGGAGGAAGGTATGAGGAGAGAGGAGAAGCCAGATGGAGACAGACATATGTGTCTCTATCAGTCTCGGGTAGTTATTAATATAAAAAGAATAGATATTGGGTTAACAATTCTTATTGTGTGAGCATCTTGTGTATTAAGTATTTGCTGATATATAAATCTATTGGATAATCTTTAAACATTAAGAGTCTCCATTCTACCTGGTACCGCAAGGATGGCAGGTATTGTCTGCAGTTGAGCCAAACACTATGAGGGTGGTGGAGTTGGCCCAGGTCCATTCTTAGAGCCATGGACTTCATGGAGCTGCTGACTGGCAGAGGCAGCAGCCACGCCAACATCTCATGGGTCCCCAGCCGGTGCCACTGGCTAGCTGGTGCCATTAGTGTGTGAACTTAGAGCAGGATCATGACAGGACAGACCAGGAGCTAGCCAGAACCTCCCAATCCCCGCCCCACTGCTTTTCAGTTACATCCCACTACAATTTTTTATTGTCCCTTTGGATAATTAAATTTAATTCACTGATTTGTTTTGTTTTTAAATGAAACAAAGCCATGCAATCTGTTCCTAAGGGTCAACATTAAAATAATGCCTTGCAAATCCCTAATCAGTGAAAAGGTGGAAACACTCAGCATTTATTCTTAGTTCAGGAGAAATCTGTTGGTTTTTGTTTGTCTCCAGTCACAGCTCCTACAGATTTATAGTTTCGCTGAAATGAAGAGAAGTACCAAAGCCCGGGAATTATTTGACGTGCTTGCTAATGAGATAATAGCACACCATATAACATCTTATAAATCATGCTGTCACATAGAATAAAGGGCGTTTTGTATGAGTCTTCATAGTAAATAGCAACTTGCTTGACCTTTCCCTTTACAACAAACAAGGACTATCATTTTTAAGTGGATAAAAACAGGATAAAGACTTAGTTAAGTACCCATTTCTATTAATTTCCAAGTAAAGACTATCTGTATTTTGTAGACAGGCTTTTAATGGCACAAACAAAAGAGTACTACTAGACGTTGTTTTGAATTATTTTACCCACACATTCATATGATTAGCATGGGTCACTGAATGGGAAAGTCTGAACCAGCGAGAACTAGGAAAGTGGAAGTAATTATATATGTACAGAAATAATAAACCTTTAGAATAAAACTCTGTAAATCAAGAAATAGGTATTCTGTTTTTTTAAAGAAAGGAAACAAATAACCTTCCCCATCTTGAAACTATCTTATATTAATCATCTATCTATCATCTATCTATCATCTATCTGTCTGTCTGTCTCTCTGTCTGTCTGTCTATCTGTCTATCATTTTTGAGGCTTGCTCTCACTACATAGTCCCAGATAGCTTGAAACCACTTTGGAAACCAGTCTCACAGAGATCTACCTGCTTCTGCCTACTGAGTGTTGAAATTAAAGGCACAGGTTACCACAAGTCACCATAGGTGTTCCTATTATTATTTGTCTTAAAGAAATAATGTACTAGTTCAAGTTTTAGAAACCATACCCTTGACTCATATTAAGGTTTTTCCTCGTGGAGGGCCAAGACGTTAAGAAGATGCCAAAATACATCTGCATCCTCCATACATGATCAAGCAAATAGATTTCAGATCTATTGCTAAAGATGAATGTAGTCCTTGCTTTCTCAACTTCGCAATCTTACTTGAATCTACTCCTTGACCCACTTGCTGATTCCCATGGACAGCGAATGTTCCATCTGATCCATTCTAAACACTGACTCAGTATGATGCAACCACTTACATCAGAACCACATTCGGTCCAGTTATCCCTGAAGCATTCTGAGTTTTGCAGTGCAGACCTTGTCTCTGTCTCATAGGTTTTCAGCAGCTTTTCCACAACACCATAATTTGATCTGGGGTCAGCTGACCTTGGCCGGCTAGAAAAACTGCTTGGTCTCCAATCATGCTCGTGGAACATAAGCTGATAGCTGCTGGGACTCTCATGTGTCTGCATTTGTTTGACCAGGCCTACTGAGGATACTTTTGTGGGATCACTGAACACATCTTCCATGGGCACAGGAACATCGTCACTAGCTTTCAGAACACTGGTCCCTCTGTCACTTTCTGATATGTCAGCTCTGTGAGTAGTGGAGATATCACAGGTATTGAGATTGTCAGGTGATTTTGTGTAGCTTTCACTTTGCTGTATTGCTTGACAGCGTCTGTCTGTTCTAAAAACAGTTCTGTTAAACTCATCGATCTTTGCAGCAAGCTTTTTATTCCTTGGAGTTGGTTCAAAATTGCAGTTGTAACTTGTAACTGGGTTCCTCTGTGTCACTGAGGGAACATTTTTCACATGAAGATCAAGATGAAATTTTGTAGGGTTATCCGGAATCACCTTTTCAAATTTTGCTCCACTGGAGGTAAAACTAATTTTTTGAGATGGCCTGGAAGGGCTCTCTTTTATATCTAATACAGTGTCACGTGACCACAAATTAAGTCGAACGTCTTTGTTACCTGGAGGCTTTCTATCTATTTTGACTTCTGGTGTCCAAGAGGAAAATGTGGTACTATCTTTCAAACTCTTTCCTTCGTGTGGAGACAATGGGGCCTGCCTCAAGAAGAAATAAGGATTGTTATTTGTTTTGTCTTGACGCTCATGGGTCACCCACATGTGGTATAAACTTTCCTTCAATCTTTTTTGGGCTTGTTCAGAATATGAGCTGGGGAGATTTCGAGAGGTACTTCTTGGAGGAGGAGTTGGTGGTGTTTCACTTCTTGCTAAACCAGTTGTATCAATTCCACAGTTGTGCATAGAATTGTTTTGGATTCTGTCGACACAGCTCAGATTCGTTTTCTGCTTCTCATTCTCCAAATTGGTTGGAAGAATGCCCTGGCCATTGCTGATCAAGTGGTCCACATGAGGCACATGGACTGTATTTGGCATTTTCTGGAGAACATGATCTGATTTCATCCTAAACAATTATAAGTTAAGGTATATTAATGACAATTTTCTTTTTAAAATGAGCTTTGAAAAGCCATAGTTTTCTTTAATGCATTTCTGCTATAGAAAAAAGTCACAATTTGATCAAATGTTTATATGTCTATAAATATATATTTATAGATAGTGTGTGTACACATATATAATGTGATATATAAGTATGCTATATATAAATAATATGATATATAAGTAATATGATTATATATAATGTTACATACACACACAGAAACACACACACACATTCTAAATCCACTTACTGCAAGTCCTCTTTATTGTAAGATAAAGTTGTCAGTGTCATCCCTCATTTTTCTATAATCTGAAACATGCTAGACTCAAACTAGACAATGTAGTCTCTTGAATTTCTGCTCTTGACATTGCCATTTCTACAGTCTTTCTCCTGTCATATCTCTTCTTCCTCGTTTCCTATGCAACTTCTATTTCCTGCTCATAATTTCTCTTCAGACTTCACTTTTCTCCTTGGGTTTTAAATAACATCGAGAATGCTGTTGTCCTGAATGAAGTATTACAGCACTAGGTAACTCCAAATAAAATGTGTCATTTGAACTTGAAAGGAAAATAAGATTATATTTTATTAATAAAAAAAATGAGCTCTAATGAAGCGTGCCCACTGTGCAAAGAAAGTGATCATGAATGACACAGAAAAACCAGAGTGTAGCGAATCTTAGAACAATCTCATTAAACCACATGTCGAGGCTTTGAAGTGCTTTCTGGAGGCCAGAGGGATGACGGGAAAGCTTCACGTTTCAATGTTTCTGGCTTTTTTTTTTTTTTTTTTGAGAATTTTATACAATATATTTTGCTCATATTCTTTGATCTTCCCTCAACTCCCCCCACATCTCCCCGACCTCCCTACTCACCCAACTTCATGTTCTATTTTCATGAGAGCTTTGTACCATATGTGATTTGTAAATGAAAAAAAAAAAAGAGCAATTCTCTGCATAAAATAAAAATAGAGCAACAATGTGGACTACCAAATAATAAAATCACATAAGTAAAATAAGTCATACTATACAACTTATAAAATAGCATCCGTGAGAACTTACAATGACATACAATAAGTACATACCAACACATGACAGCAGGAGAGCTCAGTAGGCAGAGAGAGGGCAGTGCACAGTGGCTAGCAAACTCTGTTGCAAATCAGCACAGATATTCTCAATTTCCTGACAGTTAAATAATAATAAGGAATCTCGTGGTTGTAGTATTCTAAGAGAATATTGGATTTCTCAATGAGCTAAATATCAATAAAGAGTAATCCATATTTACTATGCACAGAATTCTAAATCGTTGGTTTTTAACTTAGCTAGAATTTAGTCTTAAACTTACATAGCGATTCTGATCTAAAACAAAGTTTGTACCACTAGACGTATAATGTGTTATTTCAACAGGTACATTTACTTCTATTCTATACACATCACTGTTGAGAAATAAATGACCCAGCCATAAAATGTTTAAATAAAACATCTTACATTGTCCAAACACTACATTGTTAAAGTTGTCACAGTTTAAAAGCCAACTTAACTGGGTTTGCCTATTTGTATATTCTTCCTCTGGTCAAAAACTCAGATGGAGGAAGAACTTCAGTATAGAATATATAGTCATTCTGTAGAGACAGTCTACTTTACCTAAACACTGAAAGAATACAGTTCAGTATTTCTAATACTTACATTATAAAACGTACTGCAAGATTAGCTTTAAGGATCATGAGCTAAGGTACACATCATGAGTCAGTGTAGATTCATCAACTATAAACAGAATTCTTTTTGATTCTCTGCTCTAAAATGATCACAGGTGCCAGCCTACCTTCTGTGGTTAGAACGCTTTCGGATTTCCTCTTGAAAGGTACACAATTCTTCACTAACTTGTGCAAGTTCTTCAAGAGCCTTCATACCATAGCACATAAAAGAGAGCTCTTGTTAGGGTGCTGAAGTGTTAGCATGCGTCTTTAGAAATAGTTCCTGGCTGACCCCATCTTACTTACTGTGTTAAGGGCAACAGAACACTCTTTCCTCTCCTTAGAAGTCTTCTCCCCAGCCCAGGCCTCATGTGCCTTCCTGTCTGTGGCCAAAGGATTCCGAAACCCCACTTTGATTTCTGTGTGTGTATTTTGTTCTGGAGACACTTGACTTTCTTCCCCAAGGAAATTCCTTTGTGTTTTCTTTTCCTTTTCTGGATCATCTTGGTGATTCAGCACTCTGAATTCACATTGTCCTGAGTTGAGGTGATTGGGAGGAAATTCCATTTTATCTGGATCATGGTGAAGATCAATGACCTTAGAATGTTCATTCGTGTTCATTTTCCTTCTCAGCTTTACTTCCTGGCAAAGCTGTAAAAATTAAAAATTAAAAATTTATCTTCCCTAATTTACTTGACCAATATATTCTTTTAAAGGCAGTCTCACTTTGTAGCCCTGGGTAGCTGGAACAAATTCTGAAGTTTGAAGTGGCTTCAAACTCCTAAAGATTTATCTGGAAATAAAGTGGTGTGACAGTATGCCCAGATTTAATCAATATTCCTGATACTAAGCAAATCATTTGAGTTCTATTTGCAATATTACTATACACTACCATTGGTGTTAATGCTTGTGCATACAGGCAGTGTCTCTAAAATAGAGTTGACTCACTGAGGGGATGATTAGTAAGGGCTTAGTTAGAGGGGAGAATGTGTCAGTTTGCTACATGATACGGTCAGCTATTTAGACAGTTAATGTTACTATATAAGAGTGCATGATTAAAAAAACATGATTTTATTAACGTTAAACTCTTGTTATATCCAAAAAGCACTTAGAGAGAATAGTCAGTAATTGATTCAACACACTGTAATTTTGGGAATGTACTTTTGCATTTTGTATAGATCTAGAGTTATTTTATTTTTCAAAGCGTTGATTTCTCATCAGAAAAATAGAATGTAATGCCCATGCATTGCCTTACTAAAATTAGTCTTTCTGGTTTATGGTTCCCCAAAGCTTCTCCAGTTAGTCTCTATTCCAAGTTTCAAATGGTCTGAGTATGTACGTCCTGGATTGTCAATAGCAGTTGCCATTAGCGTGAACAGGGGCTCAGCAGAAATGCATAACATCTCCATGCCCAATGTTGGATGCTCTCACTAGGAGATATTATTACTTAACATCATTGATTTTACGGGTGCATACTTGGGAATACACACGTCTCTAGCATATGGCTCAATATTCTGAAAAAATTTAAAACTAGAACCAATTAATTTTAAACAAAATGCTCTATTTGTTAAACAATATGGGTATTAAACAAAATACTCTATTATGCTTTCATAATCATATGATTGTGTTTTTTGTTTTGCTTTTTAGTTTTCAGAACAAGTGTCAATTTTCTTTAGCCTGTGAAAATATTTCCCTTGTTTTATCAGCATTTCATCTCAGCATTACACACTGTGATTGTTATGTGCATGACCAGAAGAAGACACCCTTCTGGAACTGAGATATTCTCTATGGGAAGTATGAGTACTCTCAACTATGTTGTGTTAAGCACAGGTAGGAAGTCCCTGGGTAAGAGGAGATGGAAAGAAGCAAGTAGAAAATGCCTTCCAAATTGTTGAGGGACACAAAGGAATCATTAGTCATAGATGTCTCAACTTATTTTAGAGGAAGGATGAAATAGCCCCTTTCCTCTGTTTTTTGTTTTGTTGTATCACTTTTGCACTCTGTATTTTATTACTAACCTATTTATTTGTTGTTAGGTAGGGAAAAAAAGTGTGTTTTCATTACAAACATACAAAGCACTTACTTTGCTTACCTGCCTTAAAAAAGAGACCCAGCATTCTGTTAAATAAACCATAAAATTTAATACTGTGTATTGAACAAAATAGAGCAAAATAAATATAGTTAACGTTCAGTTGGAGAAAGCTTGAATGTACACCGAAACACATGTGGGAAGAAATATTCCAGAGCAAAGTATGGGATGATTAGGAGATGATTAAAGAAAATAAAATTAATGGCTATATCAGAGCCATGACACGTCTTTTGAAAATCCTATTTCCTAGTAAGTGTGGTAACATGTGGAGGATCCATGCCAGAATAAATCTGAAAGCCACTGCTACGTTTCTATTTGGCATATGGCACACTTTTTGATGCTGCTGAGCTACTTGACATCCTTTGGTATACATTACTCAGATATCATCTCAAGAACGATCTTTATTCTTGTGTCGTTACAATCTTAATACTATACCTCCCACAAATGATTCCTGCATTTTCATCCTAGGTTCTAGTATCTGAACACTTCTACAGAATATATACATATATATAAATATATATATATATATACATATATATATATATGTGAATATATATATATATATATATATATATATATATATATATATATTCCATTTCGAGCTGGGACTTTACGGTACATCTAGAATAAATCAAGCCTTACCTCTTCAATCTTCTTCTGCATGATCTTCCACTGACTCTCCCATTCTTTTCTTTCATTGTCAAACTGGTCCAGTAACTCCATCTTTTCCTTGTGCCAGTTGGCGGCTGTGGTCTCCCAGTGCTTACGTAGGTCCATGGCAACTGTGTGAGTGTCAGCCAGAGGATGTCTGCTCATCTCTGCCTTCTCTTAGCTGTTTCTTGGAAGTGTTAAACTGTTTGATTTGAAGTGGTCTCACTTGCCTTTAAAATAAAGCCTGAGATAAACATAACGAGACACAGTCCCAGGCTTCTGTGCTCTCTGTCAACATATGATTTTTGTCAAAAGTCACTGACATAATCAAACTATAGAAAGTTAAACAAAAAGAAAAGATAACAAAAATCTGCTTATAAAGGATGTTTTTTTTTATATAACACAGTCAATAAAGTGGTATTGTCCTAAGATCGTTTCCTCTTCTTTGAGATTAACAGGAAAATTACAGTGAACAAGCTGGTTAAGTGCAAGTGCAGGATATAAACATTTCCCTACCTAACTGCCTAATCTAAATAGACTTTCTTCATAAATATTTACAAGTTTGAGTGTGAAATACAATTGTATGGTTGCATCTGCCTAGGTGTGCTCATTCTGTTAAAATGGAACTACCTCTTTTATGTGGCAGTACTAGTTCCATATGCCCACGATGTAAGATTGTGAGCCAGTTCAGGATAACTGTCTGAGTTTCGCACTCAGAGATTAAGCCCACGTCAAGTGGGAAGGATATACCAAGACCCAAAGCAGGGAATTACCTCGAGAGTCTCATGTCTCATCAAGAAACTAGCCTAACTGAAAATCGAAAAGGTCGTTATTTTACTTCCTCAAATGAAATCTAAAGTATCATTATTGTTCCGTAAGAATTTTAACATGTGTTAAAGCTTATTCATAACCTCTCCTCTTTCACCTGCACTATTTATGCCTAGAATATAGCTATAGAAAATAGTTGTAGAACAATAACTATAGGAAACTGCTTTCTTAGGTCACCCTAAGTTGTGACCAAAGTAATTTGATTTCTAACACTCATCTTATGAATATTTAGAGTTTGAAGACACAATTTAAAATACCAGATATGGGGGTCAGAGAGATGGCCTCAGACCTTAAGATTGCACACTGTTCTTACAAAGGACCCAAGTCTGGATCTCAACCCCCATATAACCATCTGTGACTCCAGCTTCAAAGAATCCAACATCTTTTTCTGAAGTCTGTGGACACCCACACTCACACATGCACATAATCCCCAACACACACACACACACACACACACACACACACACACACACACACACACACACAGTTAAAAATAAACTTCGAAAAATAAACTTGGATATACAATTCTGTTATAGACTTTAGTATCTTACTTATATTAAAGTGAGGATATTTATAGAGTTACTATAAGCTTTAGACAGTATAATAAATGCACAGTAACTTGAGAAATTAAAAAACTTATAATTTGGACTTTGAATTTTTTGCTTTGTCTGAAGAAAGTTTTTATTAATAAAATTATGTGTCTTTTTACTGAATAGAAAAAAACATATTTACAAATGAATGATTGTATTTAAAATAATTATGCCAATAAGAAAAATAGTGTTATACGTAATTCAGCAGGAGCACATGCTTAACTTATGTAGGCCCTGGGCTGATCTCCCCCACCCCCATAAACACACACACACACACACACACACACACACACACTCAAAAGAGAAGAAAAAGCCTAAACCCTGATTGTTCTGCTTACTAATTAATTATTAATTATTATGCATTAATCAATTAGCATAATTACTAATTGATATATGGCTGCAATGCTACACCCTTTCTATTATTTATGCACAGATCTGCCAATAGTCAATATGCACTGTTTCTGGCAGAATTAAGTCTGCATGATTATGTAGTAAGAACTACTTTGCATTCACAGTAGATAGATGCCTATTTCATACCTCACATATTAGATGACTATGAAAGATAACTTTACTTTTTGTTAGGCTTCTGCAGTCAAGATATGAATGAATTATGATAGACTACAAGGAATTAAAAGCATAGCTCTTTATGCAGGGCCCCATTTCTTTAAAACAAAAAAACTTACTAATGGTAATATCGATAGTTTCTCAAAAAAACAAAACAAAACAAAACAAAACAACATTTACCAGTGGCACTTTGATAGTTTTTGCATATTTCCCTGTCACTCACAGTATCATTATTAATTCAATCAGGAAAAGTAAACAATTGCCAGTTTAGTTACAAGCATGCTCCCGTGAGCCTGGGTCACTCATTCACTCTGTTTCCAACCTCATTTTCCTTTGCTTCCTCATCAGTCTTGGTTTTCTTCTGCTATGCACCCCACTTATAAGCCAGACTATGGAAATCTAACAAAATGAAGAGAGTAAGGAGTTTCCCAAAGTTAGAGTTTTGTTTCGCTTTACGTAAACTTGACTAATATTATCTAGTGATCCTTTAGGTCTATGCAAAACCTATTCCCAGGAGACACAGACTGGGTTTGTGTTGAGACTGGAAGACTGCTTTAAACCTATCTGTAATGACCTGTGAGCTGAAAGTAACTCTCCAGCCAGGAAGAATTGCCTCTCAGGAAAAGTAGAGACCTTTGAGACATCAGAAGACAAATACAAATTTAACCAAAGACATTGCGAAAAATGAGTGGAGTGATTATAGGATATTTAGAAAAGATGCTTTACAGTATCCATGCTTTGTCCCAACTGTGTTTAAATAGTGGAACTGATCAGAAATCATCCTCACAAGGATTTACTAAAATCAATGTAATGGGTGTGTGCAAGGATTTTTATTTGTTTGTTTTTCATTTCTAGCTCCTTTTGAACCATGCACACTTCAGACTTTGAAGTGGTCAAGCCTTCCTATTTTTATCTACAATAAGATCATCCATAAATACCCTAGATCAGTGTTGTCACTTATAACAGGAATATGTTAGCCCAGGAAACAGTCACATCGGCCTGAATCCTGACCTTATTTATTATCTGCAGGGTCAAACTCATCACTGTTGAAGGGCCGATTGGCACAACTTCCTCTTTCCAGAGCCAGAGTAAAACTTAGTTCTTGAATGGTAATGGCTATGACTGAAAACCAACCATAGCCATTTCACACAAGAAAGAGGACTTTCTGAAAGTTTATTTACAGCTGTTTCTCTGGCAGTGTTTTTGGAAGGGCATTTCCTTAGCTTTGCTAGGATCTAGGCCTTGTCACCAATACACACTGCAACACAGTTGCATCACCCTCTATAAACAAAGCATGGGGAAGGGGCATAAAAACCATTCTGAAGAGTAAGTAGCAAGTGAGAGAATGCATAACAAGAATCCAGACACTGTTGTATCATAAGGATTTTTTTTAAAGATTTATTTTATATATGCATGTTCTATCTGCATGTACACTTGCATGCCAGAAGAGGGCATTCTATACAGAACATTACATTATTGATGGTTGTGAGCCACCAAGTGGTTGCTGGGGATTGAACTCAGCAGCCAGTGCTCTTAACCACTGAGCCATCTCTCCAGGACCACAAAGTTTTGCTAAGTGCTGATTTTCCCCCTTGCCTTTCATCTTCCCTCTTTCCTTTCGTCCTTTCTTTCACTCATCCGTGTAAGCCACTTTCTTTTTTCTAAAGTAAAACCGATTATATCAAACTTTACCTCCTTGGAAGCAAATCTCAATGGGTTAACTTATATTCCCTTTGTCTGTGTCTTGCCTTGGTATTTTTCAGTTTTCTTAAAGACATATGCCAAGTTAAGTATAGTGCAAAACAATTTGTCCCTAGTAAAAAGTTGGATAAATATTGGAAACTGCTTTTTGTTATCATTCTAAATTGAGTCAGGCTAAATGATCAATTTTGTGGGGACAAAATGTTCTGTGATGAGAAGTTTCAAGGCCAAGTGGATCAGCCATTCAAAAGCCTGGTGTTAGTGCTCTCCGCTGAAGCCAGTATAAAAGCTCTCCTTGTTCCTAGCTCTCAGTCTTTCCCTCCCACAGATTCTGGCATCTCTGTGGGAGAGAAGAAAGGATTTCTACATCCTACATCCCCTTCCCCGTAGCTCCTTGCTGTTTCATTTCAGCATTCCCAAATTTCAGAACAGACGTCTATTAGAGGAAATGTAGAAAGAGAGGCAGCTACATTTGTTAGGTACACAAATGCCCCGCCCCTAGCAACACTAAATTAACGTTCTATGATTCTCTTTAATCTGCTTCTCCCCAAAACTAAGATTGTAAAGTGTTGAGAGTGTGGGTTATGCTGTAATGAGAGACTGACGGTTCAGTCCTGCCAAAGGGCAAAATTGAAGAACAGCAAAGGGGGTCTCATGAAGTATACATGATGAAATACTGATTACAAACAACTTTGGGTTGGGAAGCAAAGATATAAGTGTAATAACACTGAACAGGGGATTACTGCTGCAGTTTCGGCCCCTAGACCTACCTCGGTTTGGCCACGGTCACAGGTCTTTACCCAAGGCATGGTCAGTGCTTCCTACATTACAGTTATGACCATTTCAAACTCCATCTTGCCTGCTGAAACTAGATTTTAGCCATGCCAACTAAGGAGGGTCAGGAGGGCTGATCCTACTGTTGCTTCTGTCTTGGGAGGATTCCGCTCTGAGTATTTGGTTTTTGCCCAGTATTTTCTCCTTTTCCTGGGCATATTACATTTCTTGTACCTCAAGTCCTTTACACACATGAAAGTGCAGACTCTAGAAGGAATGTCAGAGACAGCAAATCCGGCCAACCTCATAATTCCTAGAAGAAATCATTTGGCCTGATGTTAAGTTGCTCCCGATCAATTTTGTGGGGTTAAGAAGACCCGTGCCTGTACCTCAAGGAACTGTGTCACCTGTCTTCAGAATTCCTTCCCTCACTTTCCGGGTTATTATCCACCACTGGAACCATTTTAAGCAATTAAGGAATCCTATTCCTCCTGTGCTGTTCATCAGCAAATACATCTACCTAGAGACCTCCCACTTGATTTTATTAGAAGATTAAAATGAAAAGAAAAAAAAAAAAACGCTACTGTTCATTGCTATCTCTGTCTGGTCTTCGTTTTCCAGCAAGGTCAAAGAAATGTGGCACAAAGAGTCCCAGAGAAGTCAATCTTATTTTCTCACTGAGTCACTGTCTTTATTCTTGGTTCTCCAGCTATTTACTGATCGTCTCAGTTTAAGCTACAGACACACCATTTTTAGTTCCCTTAACCAATAAGATATAAGCTTTGAATACAAACAACTTTCAGCTTGGGAGAAGCAAAGATCTAAAAGTAATAATAACCTTGAGCAAAGTTGCTTCTGCGATTTCTCCAGGACACCCGTGCCTCCGAGCTCACGTTCTCTTGGAGTGTAATAGTAGTCTTGAATAAAACTACATTTTTTTTTTAAATTACAAATTTCAAACAACAGTGAACTCACGGGTTGTAAATTTTACGTCACAGATACTAAAAATAACTTCATCCCACCACAGATTGCGTTCTAATAAATAGTTAATGAAAACGCACACTGAGCAAAGTTTTTCGGAACTACTGAGAATGAGCGAGAAACAGTCTCAGGGGTGAGGATGTTGCTTTAGAAATCCACCCTCAGCAGCTGAACAGCCTCTTCTCCAAGTCAGTTGAATCCATTATGTACCCCGCCCACTGTTCTGAGTAGCCTGCCCTAACTGGTTTGCTCTTTCAAGTTTGCCGGGAAGAAACATACCTTCTTGCACTTGGGGATTGTCCTGCAGCAGGTCAGGCTCGGCGTGGCCAGTCTAGCAATGGAAGAGGCAAGGCCGAGAGCTAGTTGTCTTAAAGAACAGTCTCAGTGATTCTTTTATAAAACAAAGGCCATCCATTTTCCACAACAGTCCTGACAAACCCCTTTGCAAATTGCACCCTCAAAGGACTACTCAGCTCAGTGTCACAACAGCAGCTGGGCTACAGTGACGTCAGGGACTTGGAGGCGGCCTTAAGGCTGCTGCTTCCAACCAGAGCTCTGTAATTTTAGAGCAATTCTCCCTCTGGGTAAACAACTCCAGGTCCAGGACATTTTTAACTTTTATAATGGAGCCCAGCATTTTCAAACTTGCCAAGAGAGAACTGCTTGTTAGCTGCACATGATGATAACGGCCATATTCGGGTTTCTTTTATTTGGAAAGTAGACTCTTTTTTAGAAGCAAGAACTATCCTCTTCCTCCATCTCCTCTCTTTCCCTCTCTCCCCTCAGTGAGATGCAGTTTCAGTGCCTTTGTAAGTCTGGCCAGGGATGAAGTGGGAAAGTGCATTTATCACGTAGAGTGAGGACAATATGAAATATACACACACACCAGCAAGCGTGAGTCAAAAAGTATGTTGGAACATATTGAATGTCTACCTTTATGTAAAACAGAAATGAAACATATATAAAAAGCAGTGTGTGTGTGTGTGTGTGTGTGTGTAGGGATGTGTATGTGAGTGTGTGTGTGTGTGTAGGGATGTGTGTGTGAGTGTGTGTGTGTGTGTAGGGGTGTGTGTGTGAGTGTGTGTGTGTAGGGGTGTGTGTGTGAGTGTGTGTGTGTAGGGGTGTGTGTGTGAGTGTGTGTGTGTGTAGGGATGTGTGTGAGTGTGTGTGTAGGGGTGTGTGAGTGTGTGTGTGTGTGTGTAGGGGTGTGTGTGTGTAGGGGTGTGTGTGTGAGTGTGTGTGTGTGTGTAGGGGTGTGTGTGTGAGTGTGTGTGTGTGTAGGGATGTGTGTGTGAGTGTGTGTGTAGGGGTGTGTGAGTGTGTGTGTAGGGGTGTGTAGGGGTGTGTGTGTGAGTGTGTGTGTGTGTGTAGGGGTGTGTGTGTGAGTGTGTGTGTGTGTAGGGATGTGTGTGAGTGTGTGTGTAGGGGTGTGTGAGTGTGTGTGTGTGTGTGTAGGGGTGTGTGTGTGTAGGGGTGTGTGTGTGAGTGTGTGTGTGTGTAGGGGTGTGTGTGAGTGTGTGTGTGTAGGGATGTGTGTGTGAGTGTGTGTGTGTATGTGTGTATGAGAGAGGGGGAGGGCAGGGTGAGAGAAAGAGAGAGAGAATATATTTTGCCTTATATATTCAGGCAGCTAATGGTTTACTTTAGTCATTAAAGTCTCTAGAGCTAATATATAGTCAATAAGCTACACTGAATTTTAAGTAATAAGGTCTTATCTTCAAGTTGAAGTTTTCCACCTGTACAATATTACAACCTACCTCCAGGCACCATCTCATACATAGATAAATTGCTTAATAACGGTAAACTGGACATGGTAGAAATGCATTTATTCAATTTAATCAACTGACTAATTAAGTCTTACTTTGCAGAACAGGCTAGCCTGAAACTCACTACTGCATCTCAGACTGGTCTCAACTTCATACAATCCTGCTTCAGCTTGCCAAGCCCTGGAATTATGGTCATGAGCCACCAAGTTCAGCTTCTTTACTTCCATAGAAGGATGTTATACATACAGAATAACTGAAAGAAATGCTTCCCTATGTTTAGAGAGCTGGGCTTCATAATTCCAACGGCCGTAACAATCATCATAGTTACAGTAGTAACACTAGTTATTCATCGTGAGCAGCTTTAAGCAGAGCTCTGTTCTAAGGACGTCAAGTGGACCTTTGTGTTTACTCCCCTTAGCAACCGTCTCTACAGTTTTTTTTATTAACCTGATCTTACTTATATCCATGGCTTAGAGAGCTAAAACATCTTGACAAAGCCCACAGAAAGGCCTCTGAGAGGCCAAGACTTGGAACCAGTTTGGGGACCCTGGAATTTTGTCACAGGGACCTAGAGCTCAATTCTTCTGCCCCCCCCCACCCCCATTTAACTGTGTGAGCCTGTGGCCTCTGTCTCTTCCTTAAACAATTAGATGTATTTACTTCAGAAGGCTGTATGGAAAACAGATACATGGACTGATAAACAGTCACAGTTGGTTTCTCCTGCTTGCCTTGGTGCTAATGCAAACAGGAGGGTGAAGGAGAAACTTTGTCCAGAACCGTCAGCTGGAGCTCTCAGGTACTGCCCCTGTGGACTCTTCATTCCAAATCAGTGAGTTTCTACATGTTCCCTGTAACTCAAGTTAGGCTTTGCATCTGGACATGTTGGCATAAGCCTGTAGTCCCAGAACCTGAGAAACTCAGGCAGAAGAATCAGCAAATTAAGGCTAATCTCAGATACTGGGAAAGTTCAAGGTCAACCTATGCTCCATGAGATCCCATTCTCCAAACACACAGGCATAAACCCATCAACAAGAACCAAAGAGAAGATAGGAAAAAAAAAAAAAGCCCATTTTGAAATTCTATCAGAAAGTCAAATAGCACTTGGCTGATGTTCAGAAGTTATGTTGTGCTATGGACTCTGGTCTTCCCCGGGGCTATTTCAATGTCATTTTCCTGTGCTAATAAAAAAAGAACTACAGTTCCTTTTTATTAACTTCTTGTATTGTATGTAGATTTTTACTAATGAGTCACTTCATATTTAACACTAATGTGAATATCTTTTAGCTGAATAATTTTGTAAATATACATACATCATACATACATACATACATACATACATACATACATACATACATATTCTCTTGGTCTCTGTCTGTCTCTGTCTGTCTCTGTCTCTCTCTGTCTCTGGCATAGGCACATCAATAAACTGATAGGATACAAAGAAAATAACCGTTCAAAACCTGCTTTCTATAGCTTCCAAACAATTCATTTTAAAAGGGGTGGCTATGTGCACAAGATACATGAATTGAAAAAAATGAATGATGGTGTACATAGTCCCACAGTAACGGTGATATTCTTACTTATTAAACGATTTGGCATTTTAAAGTAGGTGTTAGAGTAACAACAATTTTATAGAAAACATGTCATTTATTGTGTAATGCAGATGATTTGTAAGCCATTCGAACATTTGATTTCATCTCAAAATAATAAAAACACCCAAATTGTTGCTCTCCATTTTAGAAAGATTTACACACACTCAGAATTGCATGCCTGCTAATCCAGTTTCAAAGCATAACAGAGTGTACACAATCCTTAATAAGAGTTAATAGAAAAGGACCAGCTACTATTAAGAAATAATACAGCAAATTATAAAAATGGTTTTAAAAACATTTGTACTAATGATAACACGAGCCATGAGCTAGAACACTTTGGAAAAGTAAAAGAAAGAATAATATAAATGGCACGAGCAGGTGTTTCCAGAGTCACCAGATTTAGAGCCAAAAAGAGCCTCTGAGGTCATCTAGCTAACCTTCTCAGTTTACAGTGAAGGGGGAGACCCTGTCATGAGATCATCTGCTCAAGGTCACTAGTGATGCCAAGAATAGAATCCTGGTCCTCTCATTCCCAGTGCAGTGCTGTGAAATGTAAAATTCCGACCAAGTCAAGAGACAAGAATCAAGACCTGGGATTGACCGGTGAATAAGATGCTGGCTTCTGGCTTTGTCAAATTCTGTTTTCTTCTGTGTTCAATCAAGGGAGGCGATACTCTATCTGTCAAGTATGCCATAAACGCTGTATAGCTGAGAGTTTACTTTGGTAATCAGATAAAGAGACTTGGACCCTGAAAGATGGCTCAATAGGTAAAAGTGTTACTCACATAAGCTTAATAGACTTGCTTTAATCCCTGAAGGCAGTGTACAAAGCTGAATGGTCTTGTGTGCATCTGTGACCTTAGCACTCCCGTGGAAAGATGGGAGGCAGGATTAGAACTGTCCAGAAGCTGGTAACGCTCAGCACAGCAGCATAGACTAGGTACCCTATGCCAACATATGCGGTATAAAGAGGACTGATGTCTCAAGGTTGCATTCTGACCTCTACTCTTCAAGCCGAGACAACTCTGGCTGCTCTAAGATGGGAATATCTGAGTTCATGCCTGCACAGTTCTTTTTCTTCCTTCTATCCTGAGGTCTGATGACATATAAATAGATATTTTAGTCAAGCAGATCCGTCATGGAATTTATATATAGGCGCTTCCAGATGTAAGAAATAGTCCAAAGAAACACTTTTGAACTATCAAATTTTATTTTAAACTCTATTCCAAATTCTGAGTAAAATAACAACGTATTTGAGAAATGTATGTTATTTAAAATTAGAAAAAGACATCTCTTTGAGACTTCAAATTGGCGTTTAGCATCTAATTCTACTATTTACATATTCATGACTTGTTGGTAATGACCAAAGAATCAAAATAAGGAGGGCATTCTGCTAAGGGTGTCTATTTAGTGTTTGCCACTAGAGGGCAAACCTGAGTCACTTCTCTTTGCCGGTAAGTTCTGAGGCCCAGACTGGCCATTTATTTAGGGAGTGATTTGGAGGAAATAATCCATAGTGTTTTTTAAAAAACAAAACAAACAAAAAATCAAAGTGTCTATCCCACAGGCAAAAGCATTATGGTTCCAAAAGTTGTTTGCTACAATGTTACTGATATAGGAAGCCAACTGCTGGTTCTTCACAGCCAACACAGAAAAGGAGAATCACCATCATATAGAAAAGACTGGAAGAAACAAGCAGGGAGTGTAGGACAGTTACTTGTTTCATTTATATGTCATGGGTGAGAAAGAGGAGCAAGGACTGGAAAGGAAGGAGCAGGGCTGGGGACTCCAGTCTGAGGCATCATGCAGAGTGGGAAGAACTGTGGCATTGTTGGTAAGAAAGTCCTAATAGTGAAAGAGAGGCCTGAGGTCATACCTAAGTGTAATCAGAAAACTCCTATAGCTGCCAGATTCATTCCCTAAGGACAAGGTATCTCAGTGAGCCCACTTGAGCTTGGAAACACGACATCCTCAAAGAAAGCTTGTCTGCCAACATCTCAGAAGTCCAAAAAACCCAGAGAGATTAAACTGTTGTGGCATTAACTAAGGAGATAGTTCTGTGTCTGATGACGTCAGTAGGCACTTAGTATACCTGCCAATGTGTCTGCATCTGAACCTTATGGTGTAGCATGGTTCTTGATGCTTTCAGAACAATTTGCACGATCATATCCCTACAGCTTTTTCTATTGCAGTTATTTGGAACCCACAGTGATAATTTGAATCTACTTACTTTCTAGAACGTCAGTAATTTCAAACAAGGATCTACTTTGGAACCGATCGCAGTCCTTCTAAAGTCAGGGGACTGTCAGAAATGTAAGTTTATCTCTGGTAGTGGGTTATCACAGCAATGCTGTAAGGCAAGCCTAGGAAGGTGTTCACTTCCCTCAAACTCTGCCCTTTTCCAGGTCACTGTGGCTTTTTCACCCAGATAGAGTCCAAGCCTGAGAGAACAATGGGAAGGCCCTAACCCCAGCAGATGATACACCTCCAAATGAAGGTGCTCAGACTCCTAGGGCTCCCCTAAACTCCAGCACAAATTAGTTTTGGTGCTTGGTCATGTAAAAATCTACCTCGGAAATTCTATATAACTGATCTATTTTAAAGGTGATTATTTTCTGTTCAAGAGCTAATACTGCAAGTGAAGTGCCAGAGATTTAAGAGAAAAACAAAACAAAACTATAGATAGTCATGAAAAAGAATGGCACACTATACACAGAACTGAGTTTGGGGGTATACACACACACACACACACACACACACACACACACATATATATGTGTGTGTGTGTGTGTGTGTGTGTATCCTCCTCTATCTATCTATCTATCTATCTATCTATCTATCTATCTATCTATCTATCTATCTATCTTCAGGCAGAAAGAGTATTGATGGAAATGTATTAAGTTATATAGCAGGAACCATTTGAGTCTATGGCTCCACAAACTTTCAGAATGGCCACCCGTACCTCTTCACCCTCCTAACTATTGACACAAAAGCACTATGTAGAAGCCCGTGGTTGCTATTGTGTTCATCGAACTGTATTGGGAACATGAAGTATCCTTTGTTTCTCTCTGAAATCTTTCAAGTGTCATGAGACTACTGGTGCACATTGTCATCAAACTGTATACGAAACCATCTCACCTGCTTCAAATGATATTACAGACTCAAAACTGCTTATCTCCATGTACCTTTCTCTCTTGTAAAGAGGGCTCTAACAGATATGTCTTTATGCATAATGTTTTTGAATTGTACAAAATTCCACCATTCCTTTCCTCACATTTTAATACTACTGTCTACCACTTCCTGTTTATTCCCCACAATCAGTTAGAGCCTGATTTTCCCGGGGGAGACTGCCTCGAGGAGAATGTAGCTAAGACACTGTGCAGAGTGGTTAGGTTGACGTTCCAAACTTCAGTGGTAGACAATTATATAGCCATATCCCAATCTGCGACATAAACTGCACATTCCAGCTTGGACCAAACTTTTCTTTGCTTAATGAGTTTTAGTCACTTTTATTTAAAAATAACCAAGCAGATTCCTGTTTTTTCTTAACCTAGGCTAAATTAACCAAACCTCTTGTTTCTATGTCCAAGAAAGTACCATAGAAGGGAATCATCTATAATAATTTTTGCTTTAAAAAATTATGTCTAGTATGCCATTTAAGTAGCACAGCTTTGAAAGTGAGACGATTCCTTGTCTCAGGAACTGGGAGACTCTGTGAGGTTGATCACTTAAAACCAGCAAAAATGAAATAGCTGCACACGGAACAAAGTAATAAAAATAACGCAGCAGTGAGATCAGAGACTAGGCAGGGAAGAGTGTGAGCTGGGGGGAGGGGGAGGTGCTCAGGGGAAGGGCTTGCTGGGAACTCTCACAGGTCTTGGGCACCATCTTTCTTAACTTTTCTTCCCAACCCTAAGTACTAGATTTCTACAGAAAAAATTTAAATTTAAAAGGATATCAAAGAAAGTCACTTCACGGGTAGTTTACGGAGACCGCCTTCCTTTCACTAGCTTACCAGTCGTGTTCTCTGTGATACAGGGACCTCTGACCACCTGACTCTATTGAATTTATTACACATCACTGCAGGTTGGCTGTGTGCACATGCATGTTGTTCCTGTGTGCGCAGCATGTGTGTGCAGGTGTACATGCTGAAGCACATGTAGACACCTGGCTGGACAGTCGACAGATCAGAGTTAGAAATGCCTTTCTCAGAATTTACCGGGATGGTACATTTACATCCTTAAGTTCAGCGATGCAGTAAGAAGTCCAAAGCCCCCAGAGTACGGTCAGAACCAGGCCAGTCCCATTCAACCTGATGTCCCTTTCCCAGGATCTTAAGACAGTTCCATCTATGGAAGGTGTGGTGGGGATGTAAGAGTCACGTAAAATTCTTGTATTAAAATTCTGCCATATAAGTTCCTCTCAGTGCTGCTGTGCCCAGTATAAGCATGACTGTCAAATGAAATCTAAAGATAGTGCTATTTGGCTAGCCCAGAGAGCAAAAAGCATTGCTATGGTCTTTTTCATTACCACTACAGACATTTCCAGGACCTTTAAGAAAGCCTAGGAATTTGTTGTTACAGCGTACAGGATCATCATGAGGGTTTGACTTATTGTATTCATCTACGTATCTGTAATGTGCCTTCCTCGCATTGTTTCATCCTGGTTCTTCTTCCCGTTGCATAAGTGTTCCTTTTGTTTTCTTAGAATTTGTGAGTTTTGAGAAACTGAATTAGTGGGGAAGAGTTTTTCTTTCTTCCCGATATTTTAATTTTATGTATATGTGTATTCATGTGTCTGAGTGTTTGCCTGCATGTCTGTATAAGCATCATCTGCCTGTACTGTTTGCAGAGTCTGGAATCAGGCCCTGGGTTCCCCCAGAGCCGGAGTTACAGATAGACAGCTGTGAGAAGCCAATGAGAATGGGGCCCAGGTTCTCTGCAAGAGTACTGTGTACTTAAAGCCTTCTCTTCAGCCCCATCTATTAAAAATGGCAACAGCACAGTAGAGAACTGCCCAGTCATTGTACATCGTGAAACATTTCCATCTATCCCCAGGAGCTCCACGGGTAGCTAAGGACCACTGGTTGGCTGGGGAGTCTCTGACTCCAAGTGCCATCGACATTCCAGCAATTTTCAGTTTCAACCCTTAAGCATTTATTATGTTCAGTTCCACTGAGTTTGTAACTTTGAAAAGTATCAAAAAATCTAGCCAACAGGTTTTTTTTTTTTTTTTTTTTAAGGTGTGTGTGTGTGTGTGTGTGTGTGTGTGTGTGTGTGTGTGTGTGTTGTTGTTGTTGTAGTTACATGACTGGGTGGTTTTGAGTCAGTCTCAAACTGTAACCCAAGGCAGCTTCAAACTTGCCATGGTTTCTTGCTTCGGGCTCCCAATCATGTTGACCCCGTAGGCTTGTGACCCCAATTTGATCAAGTACGGAATTTTTCTCCCTTCTTTCTTCTCTTCTCCTGAAAGCCAACCTAATCCTTAGCCCTTTGAATTTCAAGATTAAAAGGCAAGTGTGGCCGGACATATATATAGTTCTAAGGTAGAGCATTTGCCTGGCATATACAAGTTCCTGGGTTCCATTACTAACACTGAAAAAAACAAAGGGAAAACATCTAATCAAACAAAATCTGTTTATTGATTGATTCCTAAGTGCTGGTAACTTCACCAGACAATACTTTCCTCCCCCCAAACCCTAGAAATAATTACAATTAAATAAACAAAGTCAAAACAATCCCAAGCAAAGAAAAGATAGTGAACATTAAAGGCAGTTAAATTTAAGTTTCCAACTACCATGAAATTTTCTAAATTTAAGTGTATGTGTGTGTGTGTGTGTGTGCTGCATGCATGCAAGTGTGCAGGTACATGCACTTATGAAGTTCAGAAGGGGATATTGTATGTATGAACGTGTAGTGTGTGTTGTGTGTATATGTGTTGTGATTTGTATGTGTAATGTGTTGTGGTGTTATGTGGTATACATGTGTGTATGTGTATATACAGGTACTATATGTATGTGAGCATGTTGGTACACACACTACTGAAGGATATTGTTTTGGTGTGTACGTGCACATATGCAGGTACTGACTGTGTGTGACTATGTAAGTACATGCATTTATGAAGGTCAGAAGGGGATGTGGTGCATATGTATGTATATTGCACATGTGTGGTGTGTGTTATTTGGTATGTGTGGTATGTGTGTAACATGTAGCATGTGGTATGTTTATGTGTGTGTGTTCACGTAGTATGTGGTGTATTTGTATATGTGTGTGTAATATGTGGTATGTGTATGTGGTGTATGTGTAGTAGGTAGTGTGTGTGTATGTAAATAGTATGTTTGTGTTTATGTATATAGTATGTGGTATGTGTGTGTACTGCATGCATATGTGCACTCGAGTACAAACACTTGTGTAGGCCAGAGGAAGATGTTGAATGTTCTTCTCTACTTCATTCCTTCTTCTGGCCTTGTTGCAGCATGCCCACCCCCACTGTACAGCCATGCACAGCTCTGTGCATGGATTCTGGGGATTTAAACTCCAGTCCTCATGCTTGCTCAGCAAGTTCTGTTACCTACTGAGCCAGCTCCCTGCAAAATTTTCCTAAAGTTAATATTAAAAAAAAAAATGGGGCTGTAAAAGGATGAGGTAAAACACTTTTCCTGCAGATTAAATTCCCGGAATTCCATAGGCCTACCTGCACATTTTTTAAATGGGAAACTTTCCCACAGGATCTGTTTCCTGTTGTCAAGATACTTCATTTTAGCATAGGTTTTCATATCTACTGACTAAGGCATGAACTGATAAGAATATGACTTTTCTTATTCTTTTTTTTTCTTGCGGTCTGGATAGATAGCTTAGGCTGACCTCAAACTCACAATCCTCTCGTCTCACCTTCCCCAGTATTGAGATAAATGCATGTACCATTACACCTAGGTCCCAGGCTGGAATTCCCATGTACCTTGGGATTTCAGTGGGTGAGCTATCAACAAGATGGGCAGAATAGAACCTTGAGTCCATAGAGTTCACCCAGGTGACTTTAGATACATACAAGAAGACAAGGGTGGTAGGGGTCACAAAAGTAAGTTTAGGTCTCAGAGTAGGTCCCATTGGCATGATGCTTTGGGTGTAGATTTTAACTCAAGGAAATTCTGCACGTTGTATTTATTTCCCTTCTCAAGCTACTTCTCATGCTGTTTCTAGCATGTTTTCTGCAAAGAAGGGAGTTCTGTGTGGTAGTTTATCATAGAAAAGAAGAGACTCCAAGCAACATGGTCAGTCAGTGATACACGGCTTCATATATAATACATAAATAGAGATAGCTGGTTTAGTGTAAAGTGGAAAAAATTCAATAGGAGGGGACAGTTTAGTTTCTTATTAAACTAAAAGATCATTTAGACTCACGCTTCCAGATATATCTCTGAAGACAGACCATGTGAGGGTCAGAACATTATTTACTTTTCAAGAGAGCTACATTTCATCATTTCATATTTTCAATAGTATTTATTAGACAATGACATTTTTCTTTTTGTCTAACAGGAGTAACACCATACTTATAAATCTACATAATTTGTATCAGAGATAATTTATAAAACATCTACATTGACTTATATCTCTTAATGCATCTACATGAATGTTGAAAATGCAACCAACTGAAAATTTTCAGGTGTAAAATAATACTCAATTCCTACAGAATAATTATGATACTTAGTCCATTTTTCACAGTCAACCTGTCAACTATGAATCAAGAGTGCAAAACAAAGAAAGATATAAAAGAAAGAGGCAGAAAAATTTGAGTTACACAAAACTCTGATAACTCACTTTTCCTTACCTGAAACACTTTGGTCGCTGGGGTTTCCTAGTGAATTTGACAGTGTAAGGTGAGATGTGTCTTTTTTACAGAGATGTGCAGTCTTCAGTGTTTTTTTTTTTTTTTTTAACAGCATCAGTTACTACAGAAATGATACTTCTTTTATGTCTTGTCTTGAAGGGTGGACAAAATAAAAATAACTGAAAACACTACAGTGAACAGCAAATAATGGAAGATTTACAGTACAAAAAACAGTGTAAAGAGAAAGACAAG
Source organism: Arvicanthis niloticus (assembly GCF_011762505.2). Taxonomy (NCBI): domain Eukaryota; kingdom Metazoa; phylum Chordata; class Mammalia; order Rodentia; family Muridae; genus Arvicanthis; species Arvicanthis niloticus. Next base: position 15,080,367 of record NC_133438.1, read on the forward strand.
TTTAAATATTGTTGTGTAAGACAGGGATGAGAATAGGACAAGGATGAGAATAAGCAGGATGATGGGCTGGAACATCTGGGGAGGCAAACGTGGAGACAGAGAGAAGAGCCAGTTAACAACTACCGTACACCTTCCCGTCGCATCCAAACCCTGACTCAACCTCAAGTAAAGGCACCCCCAGCCTACACTTGCAAATTCTTCAAGTACTTTGTTATAAATAGCGCTTTCTCTCACTCTGACATACATACACCCACCCAGGAGGATAGCTGCAAACACATGCTTGCTATTCAAAAACCTGCAAACCGAAAACCAAAAACCGGTACCAAAACATAACAGAAAAGAATAAAATTTAAACGCCGTGAAACCCAATGGCTTCTATCATCACTCCCTGCCCCACCCCCAGCAAAGCATAGCAACATGCAAGATAAGCGACAGGCCTGCCGGTTCTCTAGCCGTGGTCAGCAGGCAATTCCTCTAATGCCATGCTGCTGCATGTAAACTGGGGTTTAAACGTGGGGGTGGGGCAGGCTCAAGTGTGTACAAAGCCATGCACGCTGTTGTACTTCAGTGGGTTCTCCGATGGACACAGCGCATCAGGCTGCGGCAAGAGACAGTATAGCCTGTGTTGGTCCATAAGTATCTTTTATGTGGTTAACTTGGACAAATGCATTGATCTTTCAGTGGCCACCGTACCTGGCCAAATCTGCTGAGTCCAATTCTTCCGCTGTGTCTCTACAAGTCAGGAGGGAAACGCTGCTTTCCCCTGTGCTGGAATACTTATCATTTCTTTCAATTAGTATTGCCTTAGAGCTATGCTACAGACTTCTCGCAACAGATCTCCATTATTGAATTGAAGGTATTTCAACTAGAAATAATCACCGTGTTACCTCAACTCAGGTAAAAGGGGTAGCTTGTATGTGTCTCATCCATAGGGCTCTGGACACAAGAACATCTCTTTACGACCATCTTGAGAAGTATCAATCAATCTTGTTTAATAAAAAAAAATTTTTTTTTTAAGACAGGGTTTCACTATGTAGCCCTAGGAATCTGTATTTACAGTGACCCACCTGCTTTTACTTCTCTCAAGTGCCAGGATTAAAAGTGTGCACCACGACTACCCTGGCTTATTTCGTAATTTTTATGATCTTAAACTCAATTCTGACCTTCTCACAAACCTCAAGCCAACCTGTTAGGGAAATGCTGAAAATGTTGACCTTTTAAAATGATAATGTGCATTAAAAATGCATCAGTCATTATGCAAAATCTGATTGTGTCCGTGTTAAATTTCCCCTACAAATAGAATAAAAGAGTAAGTGTTAATGATCAGTTGGGTTTCGAGAACCTCTGCCTGGTGGAACATGGTGTGAAAATACAGGTGCCTTGAGCCCAGCAAGGCCTTGAGATGGAGCTTCCCTAAAGTGGGATGTGGAAGTTGGGGTTGGAGATGCCCCACGAGGGACCGCAGCTCCGCGGGCCAGCCTTGCCATCGCCATGGCTCGCAAAAGGCAGAACTGTACCTGACTCACGGATATGGGCTCCTCGGCTCCGCGGTCATCGGCAGACTTGGGCACCTCCAAGCGGTCGATGAAGGTCTGCAGCTCCTTGCGGAAGGCCTTCATCTGCGCGTTGATACGGTAGAGCAGCTCGTGCTCCCGGATGCGGCTGCCGTCGTCCTCCTCGTCCATCAGTCCAAACAGGTCCCCGTTGGCCACGTAGATGCGCGCCTCGGTGATGATGGTGCTCGTATCTGCGATGAGCCGATCGATGGTCTTGCCCAGGCGCTCGGCCTCCGAGCGGATGTCCTTCATCTGCTGCCGATCTGAGAAGCTCTTGGGCCAGGGCCCGGGCGTGGGATAGAAGGAGCGGGTGGGAGTGAGGGAGCGGATGTTCCGCACCTCCTCTGAGTCGCTCTCGCCTCCGATTGGCCCTTCGCGCTTGCGATGGGGAGGCCGGGAGTCATCATCGCTCTCCTTCTTGCCAGTGTCGCTTTCAGCATCGCTGTCGCGAGGGCTGCCGCGGATACCCAGGTGTGAGGCCAGGTCGTAGCGCTGCATGTTGGACATGAGCACGCGGTTCTCGTACTGCAGCTGCATGACCTTGCCGCTCAGCTCGTTGATCTGCAGGCGAGCCGCCTTCAGCTCCTCCTGCAGGGCTTCGGTCTTGGCGCTGTCGTGGTGCCTCGAGCTGTCGTGGCCGCTGGACTTGTACTTGTACTTGTTGAGCTCCGCAGTGATGCGTTTGTTCTGCTCCTCGAGGTCAGCCACGTTCCTCCGCAGCAGCTCGGTCTCGTCTTCCACCAGCTGCAGGTGTTGTCGCAGCTCCGACAAGGACTCGCTCTGCTCCCTCATGAGAGGGTTGGAAGAGCCATTGAAGTCGTCGCCCCTCAGGTCGTCCAGTTCTGCCTTCAGGCCTCGGTTCTCTACCTCCAGCTCCACAATTTTCCTGCCCAGGATATTGGCCTCTTCTTCCACCAGCCTCAGCCGCAGCTTGAGCTCGGCCTCCCTGGTGCTGGGAGGTCCCCCAGCTTCTCCTTTGGGTAGAGGACTGTCTAGATCCCCGTAGAAGGATCTGTACTTCTGCAGTTCGTGCTCAAATCTGTCCTTTTCTTTATCAATCTTGGCCATTTTCTTTCTCATCAGCGCGGCTTCCTCCTTGACGAACTGTAGCTGGCACTTGAGGTCCTCATTGTCGTCCTCGTTAGGGAAAAAGTGGGAAAGGACACAGGGTCATTTCTATGCAAATAGAGAAAACAACCGAGAAAGGACATCTGCCCGCAAAACTAATTTATTTTTCTTTGTAATTACATATCACACAGCTCTGTGTTTTCTCCACATCACCACATCACTTACAATCTTTGTCCAATTAAAAATTAAGGTAGGGGGACTGGAGAGATGGCTCAGCAGTTGAAAGCACGGGAGGTCCTAAATTCAATTCCCACCACCCACCAAATACATGGTGGCTCACAACCGGGATCCGATGCCTTCTTCTGGTGTGTCTGCACACTAGCTATAGTACAGTTATATGCATAAAACAAATAACTAAATAAATCCTTAAAAATTATTAAGGTTGGGTGTTCTAGAAACCAAAAGAAAAGAGGATAGGAAAGATGAGAAAGTCTGGCCACCACTAGGCAGGGATCGTTCTATGTTCTAACAGCTGCTAACCATCTCATGGACCTCTTACTAGTATTGTTTTTACTCTGAATTCCCCGCCCCCCAAACTGCCCCAAGTATAAACTCGTTTGCGCTAAGGAACATGTAGGTGCTTGCACTCACCGAAGGGCCTTCTACTGAGCTTGAGTAGGAACCAGGCTTCTTTAGCTCTTTACAAAAATGACTTGATTTAATAGAACGAACGCAAGCTACATGGTTTACAGGTGTTGAGTGAGATGTTCAGGGGACATAGTGGAAGAGAAGAAATGTGATATATGACTTCACCTTCTCTCTGAAACTATGGCTCTTGAGCATTGTCAGAAAACAATCCTCCCTCCTTTGCTATTGAAGGAGAATTGTTTCACTGCCTTTAAGAATGGAAGAATGATCCCTGAAAGGTGAAACTGGCAGGCAGTCTCTTTGCATGGCTTTTGAAATAGGATGCACTGCCATCTGCTAAAATGGATAGGGTTGGATCTGCCTGCTTGGAAAAAAAAAATAAAACCAGTAAGGTAGACCTGGTGAGGGTCCTCTCACACTTTCTAACTTCAACTAAATTGACATGTATTGAAAAAGAAACAGAAAGAGATCTTTTAAGATCTCTCGTAGTTGTCTGTGGTGGTTTGAAGAATGGACCCATGGGCTCACAAATCTGAACACTTGGTCCCCAGGGATAGAACTGTTAAAGTTAATATTTAAATGGTGCTCCCAATCTGTCTTGTTTTTATGGGGGCCACCATCTTCCCCACTAGGCAAGGCCTGAGGCCATGAGTGGCAGTGTGCTCCTGCCACTGCTCAACTCTGACCACAGCTCATGACAGCCCCAAAGCACTGGCCCTGCCACCCACAAGATGCCAGTATGGGAGATGGCTCTCCCAATCTACCATGCTCTCTCCACAAAGCTAGGCTGACCCCAGATCATCCCACCATCCACGCAGTACCGGTAGAAATGAGACTCTGATGCTTAAAGATTATCCAAAGGCTTTATATGTTTGGTAATGCTCAAATTAACAAGATGCTCACACAATTAGAGGTGTTACCCAATTAACTAACCTAAATATAAATTGTTACTCAGGATGGTCCTGGACCCGTGGTTCTCCATGGCTCCTACATCCTGCCTCTCCTCTTAGCTTCTTCTCTTCATTCTCCTCTTCCTTTCCTCTCCTCCCACATTGGCTCCTCCCAGATTACAGAGTTTTATTGTAAAATGTAGCAGGGGAAATATTCTGCTACATCACCTATCTGGGAAGGGTTAAGAGATGTTGCCTTGTTAGAAGGGCTGCATCAGTGGGAGCCAGCCTTGAAGTTTCAAAAGACTCAGGGTATTACCAGTGTACTCTGTCTGTCGTCTGTGCATGAATTGAGACATGAGCTTGCATCTCTTCCCGATGCCATGATACTGCACTGTCGTGGTGAGGTTCAACCTCCTAAAACTGAAAGCTCAATTAAATCCTTTATTTTCCCTGCTTGTGGTATTTTCTCATAACAATAGAAAAGTTACTAACACAGTGTCCAAGAATAGTGATTCCAAAGGCCATTGGGGTTCATTATTTAGATGAATGGGTAGATTGGTAAATAGGCAGATATATATAGAGATAGATAAATAGATAGATAGATAGATAGATAGATAGATAGATAGATAGATAGATGGATAGTTTTTGCAGCAGAGGGGATAGAATCTAAGGCCTGTCACATGCTCTACAAGCATTCTACCAACAAACAACATCCCCACAATTTCTAAGATTACAGTAAGCATTTCTTCTTCACTCAGACATCTGGGCCAAAGGTGCTTGAGGTGCATTCTGATAAAGCAATACAGAGGACTAGACACTGCAGAGAGGTTCAGAAAACAATGATGGGAAGCTACAAGAATCTTGCCTTGAGAGAAGGAAGGGTTGGAGAGCTGGACACCACAACCCTTCTTTCTTTAGAACCTCACTCCATCAGAGCAGCTGGATCTTTGACCTCTTTACAGAGGAGAAGGGTTATCATGGCAGAACACAGTTAACACACACCAGAGCAGAGTCTGTAACCAGGCTGATTGCAAAGGTGACAGTATTTGAGCTTCTTTTAGAACAAAGGCACAAATGAGGAATCTAGGGCGGGGGGGGGGTAAAGTTGAAGATCTAGGAGGCACCTTTATTCTTGAGAAGCCTCGCTTGAGCACAGAAAAGAGCACAGAGAATTGAGGTGACACAAGTTCCAGAATCAGAGAGAGTGGAGGCTAAAAGGATTCATCACAAGCTTCCATGGGAGAATCCATTCCACAAGAGAAGAGAGAAGCAGCCATGTAGGAAACTCTTGAAATCAAGGATGCCTTACAATGTTTAAGACCACAGTGATCAAAGATTAGAAAAACAAAAAACCCCAAAGTTCTGAGCTATAGGGTTTTGGTAGATTGTACTGATGATTTCAGGGACATAAAGAACAAAGAGGAACGAATTCTGAGTGAAGAACATGGCCTTAGGTATTTATAACGCTGTCTTTGTGAGGCAGCATTGAATGGAGACTATATTAACATCTAGCCATAGGCATGTGCTCTCTCAGGCCTGAGGTCATGAGCATTTACGTTCTAGAGAGCTTCTCTTTGATGGAAAAAAGTAAGAACATGATGCCTTGTTATGATGGGTGAAGCTATTGTAACACTTATGGGGGCAACCAAACATGAGAAGAAGAGAAGGGCAGAGGGTAAGAGATGTTCAAAGGTTTGACAGGTCATGAAGAGCAACAATCAGATAGCAGGTCTGACTGGCCAGAAACAAATGTGCCTTGGCACAGGGTAAGTTTTATTGGAAAGTATAATTAGCTGAGCCTGGGAAGCTGGGTAGCGTCACCTTTATGGTGGAAAACTGTATTTTCTATTACAGAAAAACATTTCCTATACTGACATATAGGGTGGTTTTAGTCTAATTAGTACAGCAGTTGGTTTGATACAAACCACAGAGTGGAGCAGAACAATCCTGCACTTTGCTGTGTCAAGCAATCCAAAGATAGAAGCCTGTCTGATTTGTATGCATATCAGCTCTCCTAACTAAAGGAATAAAAACATATTTAAGACTCGGAAATATCCTTTATGTGACAAAGCCATTTTAAAGGAGATGTAGTGAGAGGATGTGGGCACAAGAATTTATAGGCTTATTAGAGGCTAAGTCTTCTCAAGATGCAAACTGTGCTAGCTTATGCAACTCTGAGAGTTTAAGAACTCTTCGTGCCAATGTGCATCGTATCTTATCTTACAACCTACTTAAAACTGGCCATAAAAACTGCACTCACAGTTATTGTTAAGAAAAAAAAAAGACCCACAGAAATTCATTCTGTCCAAAGTAATTGGTAAAATATATGCCCCACTTTTCTATATAAAAGGGAGGCAAGAAAACTCAAAATTGTCTGAAATGTGAATCAAATTGTGATTTCTGATCATGTCAAAGACCCACTCATTAAAAGATAAAGGAGTAAAATGTATGTATAAAAGATGTAAGAGGAAGGAAACACAGAAACAGCAAATAGTTACCAAGATGCAAGGCCAGCCTGGCTTTGATCCAAAAGGCTAATGCTAGAAGCCAATTTATATTCTAATCAATTACATATATACATATACATACATACACACACACACACATATATATATATACATACGTATATATGTATATATATTTGTATACATACATACACATACACACACAAATATATACATATATATATATATATATATATATATATATATATACATACATTTACTTATTTAAGTACTCAGTAATTCTCAACTAAGATCTGATGTATATGGAAGAGGAGTCTCTGAACAAATGAGTAGCTTATCAAAAGTCATGTAGAGAGCATATAGCAATGATTTCAATATTACTCCCTTGTTCCAATGTTCCTGAGCCCATGTTAAGTTTATTTTTTAAGGCTTTCTTTCCTTCCGTCTCCCCAGTCACTGGTACCAAGTCATCAGCTGCAGACTCTCTCACCTGTTACCTCTTTCTACAGCATCCTTTTATTTATTCTGAAGATGCTTTAGGAACAGTCATTCTACTGAGTTCATTAATTACAAAAGAACGAGATTAGCAATCACAGAACGCACCATGTTTTGCTATAGGCTCACGGTGGGATAGCCCAGGATAGGCAAGCTAGTTCATAAGCAATTATTCTGCCCATATTTTACCACCCGTGTATACAGCTACATAACTGAGATGCATGAATAACACGCTTCACATAAGCCTATTTAGCCATTATGTCTATTTATACATATTGCTTGTTAACATGTGCAATTGGATGTGCTCCATGCATGCTTTAAATGTTTATTTTAACATACCTCGGTGGGCGTCTGCTGAGCCTTTTTTTCAGATTTTGGCAAATCTTTACTTCCTCTTCTTTTTAAGGATAACTGAAACAAAGCAAGAACATGATGAGTTTGGTAAATAATAGTTTTTAACACTATCTGTTTTTAAGCACCCTAACCGCATATAAAACCAAGACATATGAGTTCTCAAAAGAAATAAAAATTCCCAAGATAGAATCAGATACAATTTCACTGGAAACGAGAGATGTAAATCACAGTAGACTGTCACTAAAAGTTAGCCATGTACTTTGAAATCTGGAAAAAACAACTCAGACACAATACAGATCAGTGACTCAACATGCTATAGAGTTCACAAGTAGGCAAGTGCCCTATAAGAATTCATCACCGATAAGCAAAAGAAAAGAGAAGATTAAGTTTATTTTTTTCCTTTCTTGGTTAGGTTGTGACACTTCCAGTGGACTGAGGTAGAATTTACATATTTTTGTCCTCTCACCCCATACTCCTTCAAACAAATACCTATGACATGCAGTGGGAAGTGAAAAGAAAGAGGTCAGAGGAGAGTTCTTCATCTCAAGGAGACGTGGCCTGAGAGCCCCCAGGAAGCTGGTAGCCACTCAGAAACTGCCCTGCCATGAGAAGTCTGGATCATTCCATAAAGGCTCACATAATTGATGGACTCATTGAAACACCAACTCACAGAATATTAACTAGAGCCTGTGTCATGGATGAGCGCTTCATAGTCATTGAGGCTCACCTCCGTTTCCTACTGTAATATAATAAGAGCGAGTGACCTGTGTAAATACTAATTATCCACAGGTGACTGGCTTCTACATGGTGTTAGGTATTGAACTACAGAATCAAAGTCCAATTGGTTAACACATATACCAGCAGAGGTTTAAATTAGACAAAGGAGAGAGGAAGCCGATAATTGCATGGTGGAAAATGCAATGTTTGGGCTTTGGGAAGAATGGGTTTTGTTCTTAATACTGCATCACCTCCATGACAAAAATGCTTGCCACTTGGCAGAGGATGAGAAGTATTTGCTAAACAAACGAGCAAATACAAAATTCTAAGTTCCAAAGCCAAAAAGAAGAAGAGAAATGGAGAGACAATGAAAGCAAAAATAACTTCTCAAAACAAGAAGCTTTGTGTGAATACAAAGAACTAAAATTAAATCCTTCAAATGAAAATTTCTCATGCTCTCCGGTGATAAATGAAGGTATCTGTTTCTGCCTTCCCTAGGGAAAATGTATGACTAACTGCTTTTATTCAGAATGAAATTCAAGTGACAGGGATCAATGGGTGGTCCATGTGGCTATTCAATTGTAATTCTTAGAGTAAACTAAGTTGCTTATAGAATAAGAGTTTCCTGCTAAAAAGACTACACCTCCCAGTTTCCCTTGCATCCAGGCAAAGCCATTTTAGAAGGGGGGGCGGGGCGCTACTGGAGGAAACTCCTGCTCCCTCCACTGGTCCTCTGAATTTGTAGCATTATTTCCTAAGACAAGATAGGATCCTTTTGCCTTATGCCTTTGGTCTAAGACGGCTAGGCTGACTCAATGACAAGCCTCAAATTGTCAGTTCAGGAAACTAGGCCTAAATCTCTGTTTCCAAGAACTGGGCAAGTCCAGGCAATTCACGTACTGAAAAACCCCTTGGCCTCAGGAAGCCAGTCAGAAACTGCCTTACCACCAGAAGCTGTCCCTCCACCTGGCCTGAGGCAAGAACAGTTTCCTGACTTCCTCAGCAACAGTTTCCAGATTCCCTCAGCAACAGTTTCCAGGCTTCCCCAACAACAGTGACCAGCCCCCTACACCCAAGCAATGGTTCTGGAATGTTCCTAGAGATAGAACCAACAAATTAAGATAGAGGTTATCTACCCCTCCCCAGAATTCCCCTAATGTGCTTTAAATAGAGCCTGCAAGCTCACTGGGGTACCTCCATCTTGGTAGATGGTAGACCCCAGCATGTCAGACTTCTGCAGAATAAAATACTCTTTGCTTTTGCATAGTATTTGAGTCTGGGGTATCATTCTTCAGTGAATCATGGACCCTTACAAGCCTGCCTTTGTTTCTGCCCCCTCCAAAGCCTAAATATGTCTCTCAGTGCTCTGTATACTACTCTCTTTTGGATTGTTGTGGTTTGGATAAAAATTACCCCCACCCCCTTCCTCATGTAGGCCCATAGGGAGCAGAATTATTAGGAGGCGTAGTTTTGTTGAAGTGGGTATGGTCTTGTTGGAGGAAGTGTTTCACTGGGAGTGGTTTTGAAGTCTTGGAAGCTCAAGCTAGGCTTAATGGCTGAATGTCTTTTTCTCCTGCGCGTAGATCAAGATGTAGAACTCTCATTCTCCTGCACCATTTCCGCCTGCACCCTGCCATACATATGCTTCCCACCATGATAATGGACTAAACTTCTGAAACTGTAAGCCAACCCCCATTAAATGTTTTCCTTCATAAGAGTTGCCTTGGTCATGGTGTCCGTTCTCAGCGATTGAAACCCTAACTAAGACGATGGTTTTGTTTACTTAAATTGTCAAGGCTGGAGATATCTTTGAAGCTTTTGCTGAAATGGAAACTTTCTTTATCTCAGGATTTGTAAAACCATTGAAAGTATAGTTTAAAAGGTAAAGCAGGAAAAAAATTTCACTTAAAATGTGTCACAAAAAGGGATTAACAGTTATATAAATATAACTTTTTATATATATTAATATATATATATAACTATATATATATATATATATATATATATAGTTATATATATATATATATATATATAGTTATATATAAAGTCCACGTATAAGTAATCTTAACTTGCCATAATATACCATATACGTTGAAGGGCTCTAGCAGGCGCCAGCATGGCAAACATGTCACCAATAGGTTTTACCTTTTAAATTTCTTCCCCGTCCCCTGTACCTTGATAACCCATTAGATTGCATTCCTAATGCTAGTCACCAAGGTCCGTTTCCTTATTTGGCCACTTCCTCCTCTTGAGGCTGACCACCAAGGTCCAGCTATCAAAGTGCTAAAGTCCAGTAATCAAAAGCCCCCTTTCAGCTCTCCTAATTAACATGCCCAATCAAAGTTAAACACCTCATCCTGACACAGGGTTTCCCTTTTTTCCTTTATAAACTGTCTTTTGCCTTTTGCAAAAAACCTGTCTCCTCTCTATCCAGAGGCACTCCTTTGTCCTTCCAGGGAAACTACCCCTCCCCCTCCTTTTTTCCTTCCCCTTCTTCCTTGTTCTCTGTCGCCTATTCTTGTCTCTTATTCCCTGACCCCTGTTCCTCTTTAGCAAATAAACCCCCTTTGTGCTGTGAACTTGGTCTTGGGTCAGTTTCAGTCCTTCATAGGTACGATTCTACTCTTGCTTAGGAAAAATATATATTTCTCTGGAGCAAAAGCAACAAACAAACAAAACACGTGTGTTTGATAGGATCACCTGCTCAGGGACCTAGGCTTACCTGAATAAAGAACAGTCATGTGGCTTGCTGCCATCTTGACTAATGACCTCCACAAGATGGAAGCAACTATGTTACTGGTCGTCATCCTAACTGGTGACCTCATCAAGATGAAGGCAACCACTATCTACACTAAGGTTATAAAGAAGGCATGCCATGACAGTGACTTCACCACTGTCTTGGTTAATTTGACCCTGTGGCATAAACCAATTATGGCAGTACCCTACTCTGCCCCCTGGTTATCATCATATCTCCATTTCATAAGACTAAGAAGGCAACACTAGGTCTTCAGGATGGTTTGTTTTATCATGTTTTCCCTGGATCAAGAAGGCAATGGCAGGCCTTCAAGTTACTTTCGATAAATATGGATTTTTTTTATATGGAGACTTTTGTCCTGCAAGTGATGGGGACAAAACTATGAACAAGGTTTATGGAAAATAGGGCTTAAGAAAACTGTGTCTGATGATTAAATTTCATGAACTCCTAGGATTTTAATGATCCAGTCAGGCTAACAGAAACTGGCCTCTTACAGGTGTTGTCTAATCACTTCACTTTCTGTTAACTATGTAGAAAAACTGAGTCATATAGGAAACTGATATTTTCTAAAAGTACACAATAAAAGGATCAGGAAAATGAGATTCCCAGTTTTTCTGTGGACTGTATTTGTGAGTTAAAGTTTATTTTGCTACTAAAGGATCTTTAGTTTTAAGAATGTAGTTTTAAGAATATATTTTTTGTAAGGCTCAAACCTAGCAGAAACAAAATTATGGAATTCTAATCTCGTAAAAGCAACTAACTTGTTATAAAGTATCAAAGACAACTAAGGTGTACAGGTTAATGCTCAGCCAGGTTGTAACAATCACATTCGTTAATATGCCTCAGAACTATGTTTGCAGTCATGCTAAGTACAATGTAATTTAATATGGAGATAAGCTTGGAGGGAGAGACCAATTTACATCTCTCATTATGTCTTTTCCTGTATATGTTGTTAAAATTAACCCTAAAGCAAATTTGTTAAAACAAATTTAAAGAACTTAAAGTTTGTTTTGTGAAAAATAAGATTCAAAATAAGGTATATACTTAAAAACAAAACGGTTATGAGAGGTTGAGTGTTTGAATAAACTGAGTTAAATTTACTTACACTGGCACGGCAGGATGCCCCCGGGGCCCAGGTTATTGCCTTGGATGGAACAATCCCACCAGAGTAAGTTGCCTCGTTACAAAATATGGATGTTTGGAAAAAGTACATGCCAGAAGTCTGATGCTTCTGCCTCCAGCCTGTGGGCCTGGGCTGCTCCTACTGTGTAGGCCAGACACCAAAGTCTTCATTCCTGGCTACAGGACAGATGAATTACTCCTCGTGTCTCATATGACAGGGGGCTGATTCTTTCCCAGTGCGGGATCTCAGCACCCACACTGGCAGTTTTATGCCTTTAATGTCCCCTGAAGTGACATATGAAGATGCTGTGAACAGGAGAACCTTGTACCTCAGCCTCCCACCTGACTAGTATGGGGCCCTCACAACAGCACAACTGGCCAAGTCGTTTACCTTGGGTTTCAATTTTTCCTCTTAGTCAAAGCTAATTCCAGGGCCCATACCCTAACTACCCATGTTCCCTGATTAAAGGAAACTGCCAGATACTCCGTCTTCAAACTCACAGCTTCGGAATGTTATTCAGAATATAAAAGCAGTGTTTTTGAAACTTTGCTAGACACTTCTATAAAAATAACACAATAGGATTCTATTTCTCTTTTAAATTGACAGTTAGATGCTGACTTTAGCTGATTTATTTTACAAAGCTTCAAGGGCCTTGCTTCTTATGGAGCAGCCTGATGTAAGGAAACAACAAATTACAGGACCTTATTCTCCTACAGAACTCTGGTGCCTGGTCTAGCCAACTGTACAGTTGGATTTTACCTTTTGTGAACTTTATATTTTGCCTTATATTGACTAGTGCTACTCTTAATGTTACTTTCTTTGTCTTCAAAAAGTTGACTTATCTTCTGGGTCTTTGTCAAGGTTTATCATGGTCCCTTAGATAGATTCCTTCTGAGGCACTCTTAACTGCTGAACCCCATTGTCAACTTACGTCAGCTTGAAGCAGTGAGAGAGATTGGCACCCCCAAGCTCCCGAAAGCAGTTCAGGTGACCAATGACCATGGGTCTTCCAACTTTTCTGTCTTCTTGAACTCAAAATTAAAACAGCTGGACTGAATTCTTCTTTGAATTAATTAACCTGTCTTGACAGCTCTCAGAAAAGTCCTTAGAGAAATCTCAGATCGGCTTAACATCCATCAGGGCCAGCTAGATTCCTTGCTTGCTGGAGTATTCCAGAAGTAAAGGGGACTAGATCTGAATACTGCTAATGATGGGATTTGTGCCCTCCTCCATGAACAGTGCGTCTTCTACACTAATACTCATGCCTGGTTTGAGATGGGGCCCTACACACAGAGAACATAAAAAATTCAACCAGAAGCCTCCTCCTAAGTAAGGAGTTCCTGCTCCTCCCACCCTAGGATCTCCCTTTGTTCTCTTCTTTCCTCCTTGCCCTGGGTTTTAAATGTTTAACTTACTGAACTTCACCCTTTGACCAAACTAAATGTTCCACATAAGTTCTCCCAATGGCTCTCACCCCACAAGTAGCTCAATTTGTTCTATTTGTTCCCTGATACATCTGCAGAAGAACTTGTCAGGCACTGTGGAGAAATTCTGGCTGCAGGGGACCTTCAACCTATACCCCAGGCCAGATACAATTTCTTTATAGTAGTCCTGTATTTTCCTCTCCTTTCCGTCTTTTGGTGTTCTGTTGCTTCTGCAAGCTCATTGTGATGCCGCAGTCTTGCAGTGGGACTAGTCTCTATGAGTCAACTCCATGCCCACTTCCTCTGACTCACCCCATCCTTCCCACCTCTGCTCCTCCTTCCTGCCCACTTTCCTGGAAAATCTCAGTTTTACTCTGCAACCAAATCATCTGCTTACAGATTATTATTCAAAAATTTCTCCAGAGATGCAGGGTGGCAATCACATGATCCATCACAGCCAATAGAGTTAAAACTTCCTTCCTTCCATTAACTGACTAGAAGACTCCTCTTTTCACCAGCACTGAGCTAGCCCCCTCCAACAGCGAACCTCCTCAGCAATAAACAACTTAAGAGCCTATGCCCTCAGTTTTCTGCATCTCCAGTTTTCTACGTTTCCTTAGATTTTGAAATGATAGTTTCCTGCTAAAAGACTACACATCCCAGCTTCACTTGAGGCCAGACAAAGTAACTCTAGAGAAGAGAACCAACCGTAAGAGAAAGCGGTTCCGTAATTTCCATCACTATAAATGACTGCAGCCATCTCTCTCCCCAGACTTTCTTTACCACCTTCATGGTATGAGACATCCTCAACACCCAGGTGGGTGAAACTATGCCTCTTCACCCTGTCTATCAAGGAAGGTGGTCTCGCCTCCCCAAGATCAGGGGCCTCTGTTTTCCAGCCTTCCATCTCTTTTAAGCCACCCTAGAAACCCTCTTAGAATTGGAGGCTCTAGTTTCTGAGTTACCTGTTGGCAAGAAATAGTCCAGAGAATATCAAGAATATAAGGGGCTGAATTAGAAAATCTGAAATGCCACCTGTGCCATAGTCCAAATAAAACCAATGCAATCCCCACTCTTTGAAGCGTTCCCAGTTTGCTCGCCATGGCCAGTTAACAGTGCCCCAAAAGCGCTGACAATGTGAAAGGATGTGTAGCCACCCTGGATTGTGCACTAACTCATGGCAATGCTGACCATGTATCTCAACGAACTGCTTTGAAGATATTGAACTGAGAACTTAGCAAAATCGGTAAGTGTTTTCTAAAGCTCAATCACTAGAACAGCATCACTAATGTCACGAGAAGCAGAAGCGGTTAGAACATCAACTTCTTGAGACCCTTCCTAGGTCCAGTGAATCAGAAACACTGATGCTGATTTACAACTTAATACAACCTATAGGTTCTTCTACTTTTTTTTTTTTTTCCTCGTGAGTGTTTCAATTTGTAGCTCAAGCTACCCAGAACTTGCAACCCTCTGCTTCATATTCCGGAGTGATGGAATTAGCCTCAGCCTGTGATTCCGATGTTAAGTCTGCCTTGGTCTAAAGTTACTACTTGGTCGCCAGTAAAATTGCCTAAGCCAGAGAGCTTAATTGGGTTCCAGGACTCTTATATTGGAAAGGAAGATCTGGTTCCTTTATTATAAGTGATAAATGAGATCATGGTGATAAAACCTCTATGAATATCCCTACAGACAACTGTGAGACCACCCTGGCAAATTCACCATAACAACCAAGGGAACACAAAGGGCGAATTAAAAAGACACAACCACCCCTCTGGTCAGGCTGTTCCTGATAACAGGGAGAAAGTTAAAAAAAAAAAAAAATTCAGAGAAAAACCGAAGAATGTACTGATTAGTAACCAGCTGTGTCCTTCACAGCCCTGGATAAACAGAGCCCACCGGAAATAACTGCCTGAGTGGGTGTGGCCAATATGTTTAAAGGCTAAGCAAAGTGTCCAATTAGGTTTAGACAAGTTTCGCTGTTGCTAAAGTCTTCCCATGCTAAAGTATAAAAGGTGTGTGCTTCAGAAATTCGGGGTTCTTCCTCCTGCGGAAGTGAGGTGACCCTGACGAGTCTGAATAAAATTTTTCTTTCATTTTGCAGAGATCTCTCCTGTCCAAGTGGCTCTTTCAGGGGTTCTCCAGTAAACTAAGGCTCTGCTCACTAGAATCTTGCACAACTACCACCCTACCCCAAATATATTCATTCATTCATTCTCTCCCTGCTCTTGTCTGTGGCCTCTCCCAGCTGCTTCAAGTTCCTGTTGTTTTGACTTCCTCACAATGACCCAGGACTAAAACTGTGACCTTTTAAAATCAATGCTCTCTCCCCTAAGTTGCCTTAGTCAGCACCAAGAAACACTGTAAACAAATGTCATTAAAAATAATATTTCTCCTAAAGTGGTTTGAATTGATTCAAAATGGGACAAAATTATTTAAAGCACTAAACAGAGTTATCTAAAGGCAACAAATGAATAACACGTGAAAGGCAGAGGACAATGGAAGAAGCCATTGTTCCAGAATGGAAGAAGCCAATTGTTCCAGAATGGAGGAATTGCAACGAAGTTACCCAGAAAGTCTGACTGTTGAGCGATTTTGCAAAATCAAACTGCATGAACAGCAGGAAGAAAGATGTAGAGAGGCGAGAATATCTAGAGACACATTAATTTCAGAGGAGCAACAATGGAGGCAGGGACCCTGAAGACGGGGGAGAGAAGAAAACAATGAAAAGATGGATTTTCTTACAGAGCTAAGAAAGCTCACATTGTCCTGTAGCCCATGTTAAAAGGAGACTGATGAATTAGTGCCGGAAAAATGCTGAAACTAGGGCATTCATTCCTGGGAGGCACCTTGTGTTTTACTCTCATTTAAATTGCATTTAAATAGGGCACTAAATGAAACTCTGTGCAAAATCCCTCCCCTTGAAATAAAGATGTGTTGCTTTTAAGAAGACTGTGGGACTAGAGGAACTTTACATATAACATTCAACTTTTTAATAAATAGTTATTATCTAGTCATGTTCTAGTATGATTTCATTAACTTTCTGATGCCTGTAAAACAAAGGTAGGGGACTGATAAGCACAGAAAAAGTTACAGCCGTGACATCACTTATCTTCAGTTGTTACTCTGCTCATACTTCACACACTCAATCTAGAAGTTTCTGTGTGTGTCTGTATGTGTGAATGTGTGTATGTGTCTGTGCATGTGTATGTGTGTGTACATGTATGTATGTGTATATGTGTATGCATGTTTATATGTGTATATGTGTGGTGTGTGTATATGTGTGGTGTGTGTGTATATTTGTGCATGTATATATAAGTATAGTGTGTGTGTGTGTGTGTGTGTAAGTATGTGTGTGTGTAGGGGAAGAATCAATTTGGGCAGTGACAACAGCATCTCATATTCCCTGTGTTGGCAGCATGGCCACTTTAGACAATTCTCCAGAAATGTTTCTTGTTCACTTTTTCTTTGCATTCTCACACATAACTTGTCTGAAAGAGGCTGCTATGCCTTCTCTCATAAGAAAGCCCAGAAGTAGAGTGCTGCCAATAATTATGTGTGCACGGCAATTATATAAAATGGATTGTTCATGTTCTCAAAGTGCTAGAAGATTGTTCTTCTAATTGAATTTTGGTTTACTTCTGCTTCCCGTGCCCCCCCCCCGTCCCCCGACCCATTTTGGTTATTTTAACAGGGAGTTTGCTATGCAGTCCTGACTGACCTAGTACTCACTATGTTCTGCACTGTGCTGTTGACCTCAGTCCTCCTGAACCAGCTCCTGAGTACTGGGATTACAAATGAACCCCCAATAGATTCCACCATAGATATATTCTGTGTTTCATAATGTAAAGTGAGATCCATTTGTATGCTGACGAAATCAATGAACTAAGGATATTAATGCCTGTGATTTGTACAGAGCAATGAATACTGCTGTCTTCTTTTCACCATTTTATGTATATCTCCTCTCTGAGTCTGTCAGCTGCTCTGAGTATGACATCATAGTCTCAGTGCCTCGTTATTGCTGCTGGATCGACTACCCAGATGGCAGATGTCAAACCAGCATTCACAGAGCCAGTTTCAGATGCACAGGAACAGAAGTGCAGTCTGGCAACCAGCTTTATTACTTCTCTATGTTTTCAGAGTGTGGCTGCACAGGCATGTGAACCCCCTTCCACATATTACACAGATGTATTGTGTCTTTCATCACCTTCACAACAAAAGTGATGTACACACTGGCCCTCATAATCTGAAATTCCTGTCATGTCAACAACGGAGGGAGGTCCAGGCATATACCATGGAAGGCTGGAGGGAAATTGAAAGAAGCAGGAACCTGTCTCAATTACTTCTTGGAATCTGGGCTTGGCAGCAGACTCTTCTCTAGTGTTTAGGAAGGAGGCAGGAGAATCAGGAATTAAAGGTTGCCTACTTAAGTAAATAGCAAATTTGTGACTAGCATAGGCTGTACGAGACCTTATCTTGAAACAAAACAAACAAAGCAAAACAGGAACCAACCCAGCAACCAGGCCTTAGAAAAAAAGGGCCTCTTGTCTCTAAAGTCAGCCTTGTCTTCACCGACAGGAGAAGGCCTGGGAGAGCATGTGAG
This sequence comes from Arvicanthis niloticus, assembly GCF_011762505.2. Classification (NCBI taxonomy): domain Eukaryota; kingdom Metazoa; phylum Chordata; class Mammalia; order Rodentia; family Muridae; genus Arvicanthis; species Arvicanthis niloticus. The sequence goes on from NC_133438.1 coordinate 15,098,465, forward strand.
GGCACGACTTAGAGTGAGTTCCGCTGTCCATGGTGTCCATTCTCACCCTATGAGGATGAGGTAGATTCCCAAGCTGTATACCAAGTCATGATCTTGTGTCTAAATGAGAATGTGGGCAAGAGAGGCAGAAGCCAGGGTGGTTAGCCCAGCGCATTCTTCACCAAAGCTCCCAGTTTCCCATACTCACAGGAAGCCATTAGCAAACTTGATTGAATAATACACTTATCCTAGGAATATTGGATAGGGTCCCTCTGTGACCCTTGAAAGCTCATTTCAGATTCATGGTGATCCCCCTTTTATCCTCCTGAGTGCTGTCATTACGGGCATGGATCACCACACCTGGCTTTTCAAAACATTCTCATTAATACATCTCCCTAGGACATTTATCAATATTTGACTCCAGAAAAGATTTTTTTTTAATGGAAGTTTTAAATTATTTGAAAAAGCTCACCTTCCAATTTTAAATTGCAAATGCATCTTTTAATACAAAGTGTTTCAATTAGCACCAAAGGTGTGATCTGAGTTAACAGTGAATGAAAGAAATACATCCAACATTCACACTTATTACTGGGCTTGACTAATGCACATCTTTGAAATGTTTCTTCTATTTGAGCTTACTTTTCATTCCTCATCTTCAGGAAGAGATTATGCGCACATCCTTATAGTGACCCCTTCACAGATCTAACTTTCAAATTAAAACCTGTCAACCCCTGGAGAGTATACTGAGAGTAGGAGGACCTGGATCACTTAATTATGCAAATTAATTTTTTTGGTCTTAAATTAGATGTGTGCATCAAATCTCTCCCCTCAATGTCCAGTGATGTATGTAAAGTGGGGGAAGGAATATTTTAAGAGCCAGAGGTGATGGATTACTCCAAAGAAACTCCATCTTCCAGGCATAACAGTATTGCTGCATATATGAACTCACAGAGACTATAGCAATATGCCCAAGACTTGCAGAGGTCCAACTCAGATGGGGTCGCAACATTGAGAGAGGGAAGTGGACAGGGTTTCTAACCCCTAACCAAGAAGCTATCTGCAATTGATACTATATGGCAAATGGAAAAATGGACTATGTGTATCAACTACACTGCAGGACAGAGCAATACCCAATGAACTCCATGGTTTTTGGTGGGTGTTTTATTTTATTTTTGCTTTCTTTTGGCTTGTTTTTATCTTACTGGTCTTTTGGTTGTTTATTCTGCTTTTCATACACACACACACACACACACACACACACACATATATATATATATATATATATATATTCATTTTGAAACACAGGGAAAGGACATAAAGTCAGTTGTGTAGAGATATGGGAAGGATTTAGAAGGTATTAAAGGGAAATGCTTAAAATGTTTAAAAATATAATGTATAAAAAAATGTCAAATCTACAATTAGTTTTACCAAATTTGTCTTTTCATTTTGCTCCTACAGTTTTTCTAGGAAGAGGAAGAAAGATAACTTTCATTTTCACAAGTTTTCCTAATAAGTCATAGTTGAAACATGAAGACAAATGCAAAGAGAGGGCTGTACCCAAGAAACCCTAGGATTCGGTTTGTCAAGGTTCTATGGAGAGGCAAGAAGGCCAGTAGTGAGGAGGGATGCATGGCATGGAGAAAGGAGACAAGGCAAGACGTAACTCATCCACTCCAGGAATCAGCCTTGGAAATTGGCTGACTAACTCTAGGATTTATTTCCAGAATATAATACTAAATATAAACATTGTCTTTTATGTGCAATAAGAATGGTATTTCCTTCCTAAGGATGCTCAGTTACAAAAGTGCAAGTCAAACGTAGAGAGGTGAGGTTATGTCATGTCATGTTATGTTTGATGTTATGTTGGTTCAGAGCACATACATGGTGATCCTCAACCATCTATAATTCCAGTTCTAGGTGATTCTATACCTTCTTCTGGCCTCCACAGGCTCCTGTACATGCATGGTGCACATGTATGTACAGGTCTACACACATGCACATAATAACTTATGTCTTTTAAAAATATTTATTCAATGCTAAATTGAAATAGCAAAGATCAGATTACATTATTAATACAAATAATTCAATGACTTTTCCCTCTTTAGCTCCTCCATCTTTTGCCCACTGTGGCAGAGAAGATACATATAAAAGATTAGATTGCCTATAGAATTATATAAATTAATTATTATTAAATGTTATAACATATGAACTTGTAAGTTACCAAAGAAAGAGAACTCGTTGGTATTTTTCTGTTTGAGAATCAGGGTTCTCACTTCAGGATTAAATAAATTATGTATAGTTCTTTACATTTCTGTTGTTTGTTGTTTTGATTTTGGTGGGTCGTTTCTTTGTTTTTGTCATTGTTGTTATTGTTTTGGGGTTGATTTTTTTTGTTTGTTTGTTTGGGATTGGTATGTTTTTCCAGACATGGTTTTTCTCTGCATATCCCTGGCTGTCCTGCAACTTGCCCTGTAGTCCAGGCTGGTCTCAAACTCAGAGATCCACCTGCCTATGCTGGTATGTTACTTCTTAAGTCATTTTTAAGGTAATAATGACTTTAGAACACCTCTGAACTTTTCTTACCATATTACTTGTTACAGTGCTTAAAGGCTTTTAGATGAGAAAACTGACTCTCCATAACAAAATTTAGATGAGCCAAAATTTAGAAACTCAACTTCGAAGAGATTAAAAGTCTTTAAGGATATGGATCAACAGAGAGAAACAAAGGCCTTTTTGTTAGTGGGATTCTGTTGCTGTGGAAACAGGAGAACTGGGAGGAAACTAAAGCTGAGGCTCCCACAGCGTTGTGAAAATGTCTCCTGTATAAATCAGGTTTAAGTCCAATAACTGCTGGTCTTTCATGGTGTGGTTCCTACTATATGGTCAAATAATTTCTAGACATGTAGGAAAAACTTGATTATTCAAGTTTCTCTAGGTTCCCCAGGAACAGGAAGCATCACATATATAATGTGATGTTTTGTTTTAATTGTCAACTATAAACAGTACAGAATCACCCGGGAAAGGGAATATCAATGATGAATTATCTAAATTAGATTGGCCTGTGGGTGTGCCCGTGATGCAGAGGGTATATTGATTATGTCAACTGAGCTGGGGAAACTTAAAGCTATTGGTGAGATAGTTTTATTAAATAAATAATTTTTTTGTCATTACTAAAATTTTCTGTTTGAGTATGGATAGCCAGTCAAAAAGTCTGCCAAATTGTTAATAAAAACTGATGTCGAGGCTAGGGCACCTAACTTCTCAAAACAAAGGCACATTAAAAATGCTTCTTTAATATTCATATCTTATATGATATGTATTCAGATACTAGCCAAAACCTTTAGAAAACTCTACTGAAGATTTGGAGTTAAGACTGGAATATTTTTCTACAATACATTGTTGGTTTTGAGGGGGGGTTGTTTGTTATTTTAATTTGAGAGTCTGATTAATAACATGAAACAATCATTAAATTTATTTTATTCCTTTGATACCCCATCCGTGGGTAAGGTATGCTTTTTAAGCTGTGACTAACACCCATCAACAAATGCAGAGGTTTCAAATCACATTTAATTAGCTGTGGTTATTGAGTTGGATAATAACCATCATTCTAGCTCATCAATTAAGACATTTAGAAAGTCACGTATGGCCAAGGTAGCAGTTCCTTATGGGCTTTCTCTACAATGAGGCAAACAAAACAAAAGACATGTAGAGCACTTATAAATGAGAAGTCCGATTTCTCCTACGTGATGCCTCAACCAACTCCAATCATGAATGAGATGATTGTAAAGTGAGTGTGCTTGTTTGAGAAAATTGTAGCAAATATGCCTGAAGCTGCTATTCCAAAATATCAGGATGCTAAGGAATGAATATAACTTGAGTACTTGAAAATTTTTCCTTATATGAACATATACTTAGGATATTCAATAAAATTCTTCTATGTCACAACAGTCAATCATTTATAAAATTCCTCAAAAGGAAGAAAGAAATTCCCTGGAAGTTCTTGGAGATTATTAAAATGCAGGAATCTGAGGTATTTAAACACCTGACCCTCTTCCCTGTGTTCCCAGTACAAGCACAAAAATTGCACTTGCTCGTGCATCTGAAGAAGATGCCCAGCTCAGTTGCAAAGAATAGTGTTCTGCTTATTAAAATTCCAATATAGCAAGGAACCCTGCAGGGATGGGTAGATTATTAACCAAACAATTAATCCCAAGATATAACCTTCCTTACCAACTTCACACATTAAAAAGTCTTGGAGGGAAGATATTGTTTTGTATCCACTATAGATAAGCTTCCTTCAGAGCTTATCTATAAGCTTCCTAAACCTAGGGTCACTCAATGTTCAGAGTTAGACTAATTTCATTTTTACCTTAAATAGAAAAGGGCTAGATTGATTGTTAGTAGGAGTGAAAACTGGAGGGAAATTACAGATCAAGCTGACTATACTTCTGTAACAAAAATGGAACAAGAGGCATAGAGTGAAAAGGTAAAAAGTCTCCACAGTGAGCCAATATGACAGCCACAAATACTTCTTTTTGATATTCAATGAGATAATTAAAAAAACAAAAAGAAAGGAAAAATTACACCAAATTAAGATGTATTTTATACAATGAGGGAAAAATGGTATTTTGAGATGGCCAAGTCTCATGACCAATCTGTGTTCCATATCCAGATATCACAAGGTGAGAGGAGAGAACTGATTCCTGAGAGTTAATCTCTGACCAATCCTGTGGCAGGTACACATGCATATCAAACATATGTGATACATAAAAATTATGGCAAAAGGCAAAAACAAGTGGTAGTTAGGATGATGACAAAGGAAAACTCTTGCATATTGTTTTGAGGAATTTAAATTAGTATAGGCACTGTGGAAAACAGTAGGCAAGGTCTTCAAACTAAAACTACCCTAGGACCAAGAAATGTAGATCAAAAGGAAGCAACCCATCCTATTAAAGAGATATCTGTTCATCCATGCTTATTGTAGAGCTATCCAAGATAATCCAGATATGAAATCAATAAGATGTCCATAGATGAATATGCAATTAAAACGTGTGATGTACCCACTCTGTTAATTACCTTTGTATCACCTGACAAAGGTGAACTAGGGGAGGAAGGATTTTATTACCCAGGCTGAGAGGTTTCATTCTATCCTGCAGGGAAGGTATAGAGGTATCACATATCCAGGCAGACAGGAAGCAGAAGACAGCCAAGACACAAAGTTGCCACAAGGACACACCCTCAAAGACTTGCTTCCTTCAGTCAGGCTCATTCTTCTTCAGTTCTACCAGATACCAAACTTTGAATCCACTAATGTATCAAACCTTTCATGAGATAAGAAAGCCCAAGATGTGCTCTCCCCTGGAAGGTTTCTCGCTCTCCTAATCCCATAAGAATTTCTACATTTAGTCAAGTTAAACATTCATATCCACTAGCGCAAACATGGTGGAATAACATCTCTCCACAAAAGGATGAAATTTTGTCAGCTGTGGAAACAAACCTGGAAAGCATTATGTATGTAAATTAAAATTAGGCATAAAAGGATAAGTACCACACTGTCCGGCTTATTTTGGAAGCTAAAACTGCAGATTATATAGAAATGTAGAGTAGATCTATGACCACTGAGGGTTAGGAAGGGCAGAGGGGGAAAATGACATTGGATAACTAGACAAGGCAGGGAAATCAGTTTAAATAGGTTATGGTATGGTGGTGTACCCAATAATCTATAACCCTCTATTAGATACTTCAAAATCACTAGAAGATGTTCAAGCTTCCCAACGCAGAGAACTGTTCATTTCTGAGGAGCTATAAATTAGCTATAAATGCCAATTACCTTGACTTGATAATTATATGTTAAATATATGTATCAAAGTGCGATAAAATGTCTTGTAAGTGCAAACTTTGCATAGCAACTAAAAACCAAAAAAGTATAAAAAAAAAATAGCACATAGGCTGCTGTAGAGAGAGCTAAGTAGTTAAGAATTCACACTTCCCTCACAGAGGACCCATGTTCAGTTCCCAGCACCATGCCATATAGCTCATAGTCCGGTTGAGCTCCAGGAGGATCTGATGCCTGTGGCCTCTGCTGACTTCTGTGATGGCAGACAGGTGCACATACCCACCCCAGCCCTGAAAGAGGCATGCAAAATTAAAAGTAAATTACAAAAACATTTAAAATAGATGAAAAAATCATTTATATGGTGAAAATCTGGTCTGTGAAAGGTAAAAGAAGCCTATATTAGACTTCAAAAATATGCACAAAATGCAACTAAAAATAGACATAAATAAATAGATGGATCATAGATATTGCAGAAAACAAGTAAATAGACAATGTACACATAAAATGGCAGTCAACATAGTAAGGAAATAGAAATTTAAACCACAACGGTATTTTGTTAAAAATTAGTAATGTAGCTGCAACAAGAATTCAATAGAAAATCATTACTGGCTATGATATAGACAGTGGGAAAGGCAGTGGTGCAGATGTTCTGGAAAACATCTGTTAGAGTCTTAAAAGTTGGAAATAAATTCACTGTGTGACACAGGATTTCTATTTAAAAACATGGAAACACATTTACACAAAAATTTGTTGTCCTCAGTGACATTAATCATAAAATGAGAAATATACGTAATTTTTCAGGTGTGTTGCCACGCACTGGAGGCTGAGACAATAGGATTGCCATGAATCTGAGGATAACCTAGGTCATCTAATCAGTTACAGTCCAGCCGTCCAGGGGGAAAAAATGGTATTTGTAACATTTATTTTTTAATAAATGAATAGACAAAAGTGTGGATATATAGGTGGTAATTTGAAAAGAGAGTAGTCTACATGGATGAACCACCTAACAAACTTGAGTCTATGTAAAAGAAGCCACATGCAAAGGTCACCCATTGTGTGATTATAATCATATGAAAACAGCACAGTGTTTGGAAAGTGGTATCTCCATGGTTGATTGAAGATTGGGAAGAGGGGCTGAGGACAGAATGTGAATAGAAATGAGCCTCGTTGGAGCTTTATGGAAAGATTTGAATATTCTAAGATTGGGAATGGTTGAACCCCTATGTACTAAAACCCATTAAATCGTATGCCTAAAAATGGAATGGTTTGAAAATTTATGGCTTTAAAGTATACCTCAAGCACCAAATAAAATTGATGAGGTTGATTTTTTTTTAAATTAGCAAGAGGGAAAAAAAAGCAATCAAACAATGAGAAATCAGATTTCTGAAATCTACTTACTCTGAGAAAAAGAAGGTTTTAACCAACACACTGTACTCTTAAAAATAGCACAGAGTCTCTATGGACTAAGATCCAGAAGAGAGGGCTGAGATGGTTAGGGTAGGTCATGGCTATGTCGCTGCTGTGAATAAAATAATTCAGACACTAAAACTCAATACATGACATCTGAACGTCTTTATAAAGCAGACATGCTGACATGGCAAAGAACTTATACAATTATTCTGAGATTCTGAAAATTTTTCTAGGGATACGGAGAAGGATCAAAAGCAAACGGATGAGAGGTTAGCTGTCCAGATTACTGAAGTAAACGTTGAGAAGACAATATACAGCATGTGATTACCAAGTCTGTATAGCACAACAAGGCTCTTTTGACATGAACAAATGGTTTCTGATTTAGAACTTACATAGTTTGGACATATTATAAGCAAAGATGATCATGCAGATATGCCCAGGCATTAATCTCTGATTTTGTTATTCTCTTTGTAATTACCAAGATATGTCTTGCCCTTTCTCTGCATTGTTCTGTGCTATACAGGAAGACAATCTAAGCACTGTTCACGGGAGGCCAAGAAAGGTTAGGGAGAGTCTTCCAAGTCCCCAGCCTCACTCACTCAAACTTGGATTCAACCAACAAAGTCACTGACAGGAATGCTGAAGTAAGAAGGTAGGAGGTGATGTGAGGCAGGATATTTCTCATGTCTTCATCCTTTCAACACTACATAAAAAGTAGACGCCAAGTCCCTCTTAGTCAACAGTCAACAGATACTACCAGGTATACATACTCCATAGATCAGCTGCCACTGCATCTGTAATGCTGTTTCCACAGCTTGCTCACCCTATCATCTATCCATCCATCCATCCATCCATCCATCCATCCATCCATCCATCATCCATCATCCATCCATCCATCCATCCAACCATCATCCATCATCCATCCATCCATCCATCCATCCATTCATCCATCCATCCATCCATCCATCCATCCATTCATCCATCCAGCCATCTTCCATCCATCCATCATTCATCCATCCATCCATCCATCTTCCACCCATCCATCCATCCATCATCCATCCATCTATCCATCCATCCATCCATCCATCCATCCATCCATCCATCCATCCATCCATCATCTATCCATCCATCCATCCATTCATATCTATCAATCATCTATCTATCTATCTATCTATCTATCTATCTATCTATCTATCTATCTATCTGACAATGGTATCCAGATAGTGTTGGTTTTCTCCAAATGCCTGGCAAGCCCTACTTGATTCTCTTAAATCTGTATTCATCACTAAACTCATATTTGCTCGTTGCAAACACAGTCCCAGAGCTAAAAACAAAATTTGAATCAATAACAAGAGAACCATTATTTTTAGTTCAATAATTTCAATATGCCAATCCTGTATGATGTTTACTAATGATAACCTTTGTCAGCGTCCCAGAAGAGACAGTGTCTCTAAGATTTTCTGGAAAACGAATGCAAAAATACTGTTTACAGTTCAGTTGTATGAGATTGTGGCTGAAAGTCATAGAGTAGTAACACTGGATTTTTAGATGGCTATATAATGGCATATGAAAGCAAAGATGGCTTGAAACTGAAGCCATGTACTATTAACAGTGAACTTAGCACTAGATAGCTTAGCTTAGGCTCCTCTTTGTATTACTGAAGTCTGACCTATGGTCTCAGGGTCTGAATGAACTGACTTTTTAATTCCTCACTTCATTTTTAAGTTCATAAATTAAGAAAGCTGAAAATTATATAAATATATATTACAAAAAAACCCAAAATTCTTACAGTTAATACCAGTAGAATTAGATAGAACAAGATAACTACCAATAGAGTCCTTATAAAATATAATTACTCTAATTTATACTTAACTGGACCTCTAACAGCTATGTCTTTGGAAGAGAATACCTTCCAGGTGAACCTTTCCTAAGTTTAAATAAATGAATCATGGTCTGAAATCTTACTTGCATGTGCAAGGAGGCAGAGGAAAGATATACCTTCATACAAACTGTCAATATTTAGCAATGCAATACCATGCAAATAGGCTGTATGATTATTTATGCTATGATTTAAGGTTCTGAACCAATGGGATAGAAACTTTGTGAAGAAAAGAAAAGGTAACAGAGCTAATTTTATGAGGTGTTTGCTTTATGATTAACTGGCTGGACCATTGGAAGCAACTGAGCAGGTGAGAGCAGGGTACTTTGAATTTTTTTATTTTAAGTGCTTCTAAGTTGAATAATGCTGAGTATAAATGGCCCTATTAACTGAAATATGTAAGTATGAAGTGGAAAATGTCAGGAGGGAAGCTTAATGACATCTTCAAATGTCATCTTCAAATGTCATTTACCATCTGTATAAAGATCAGTTTAAATGACCATAGGATTTTTTAAAAATGGAATTATATTTTAAAAGGCCAAATAAATAATTATATATCTATTATAAGCATCAAATAAATAATTGTACATCTCTTTAAAACATCAAATAAATACTTGTATATCTCTTAAGATGCAGTCAAATCTAGAAATTGCCAAAAACAATTGGATGTTTAATTTAGAAAAAATACTTCTCAATATTTAATGAAACTGTGTATTATCGGTTGCAAAGCAGCCTGGGATTTAAGGGACCAAGGAAGCAAGTGAATCCCGACTTCGACAGCTAACAAGATGCTCCTATGGCATCGAGCTCATGTTCTCAGCACCCTCCTCTTTAGCCCCAGGTTATATATGTATGGTATCTGTGTGTCAGCATACTGAAAATATCGTCTTAAAGCTAGAGAACTAAGACTTTAGCTGTGGAGCCAATAACGCCCAGAACAGCCTAGCACACCTTGTGCTCTGGCACGTTGATGAGCGGCACTTTACTCTGCTCTTCAGCATGCAGAGCAGTGGGGCAGGAGAGCCAAGCAGGCGAGGCTGCATTTGTCCACTAGCTCTCTTCTCATCCTGTCATTATTGCATTAGGCTCCATAGAAACAGTTTTGTTTTGGTTCACTGTTCTGATACTATTTTGGTTGGTTGGTTGGTTGGTTTTGTTCTGTTTACAAAACATACGTCTTAATTGCAATTTTATAATTTCTGTTATTCATAATTGCTTATTGTTCATCAGGTTTGTGTCAGGCTGTCCTCTGGTTGCTATGGAAACAGTGAAGATAAACTCAACCAAGTCTGAGGGAATTTGCACTACAACATGTGAAAACTACGTTAAAGTTAAGTATAAGCAGGCTGATCAGTGCATGTCTGTAATTCTGGCACTTAAGAACTGGAAGTAGGAGGATCAGAGGTTCAAGGGCATCCTCAGCTACATAGCGAGTTCAAAGGCAGCCTGAGGTATACAAACCATGGTTTTGAAACAACAGAACCAAAACAAACAAAAACAAACAAACAAAAAGAAATAATAACTATGAAATACAGGTTATCATATTACAAGTAAAGATTGTCTATAGCCTGCTACACAACTGGGTGTTGATAAATCTATAGAGAATAAAACAAGTCTGGACCTTGATCTCAGAGAACTTAACCTGGCTGTTCTTACGAAAAATCTTCTGAAATCGTAGACATCAAATTATTTGGAATACCAATTAGCGGTCAAGGCGTCATCCATTAAACACTGTCATTCCCATAATTATTTTATTCCATAAAAGGATTAACTTGAGTGCATAGACTATCTCCATGATGTCAATATCTGATAGCCCTTGTAAATATGTATTTTATGTATATATGTATGTATACATATATCTGTATGTATAACAGTAATTCATGTTTGTTAAAGTCAAAATTGTATGCATTTTATCTATATATAAAAGGATTAAATATATACAATACGTTACATTCTGACCATTCTAGTACACAAAAGCATTTCTCTGGTGCCAAGACTGACCATGGTAAAGATCCAGAAGAGAACAATACTGTTAATTATTGCCTGTTATTTGCTGTGACAAAATACCTACCTAAAAGAACCAGGTCAAGAGAGGAAAGATTTATTGGAGCTTGTGATTTCAGAGTGCTCAATTCATGGATGCTTTGCCAAGTATGTTTGAGAAACATCATGGAAGTGGGAGAATGTGGTTCAGGAGGCTGTTAGTCTTATGCACACAGAGAGTAGCATGTGAGGAGGAGGCGGCTGGGAACCATGCATCACTCTGAAAAATAAATTCCCCCTCACCTAATTTTCCTGCTAGACTTAAGCTCTGACATTTCCAGATTCTCCTTAAATAGCACTGTCAGTCAAGGATGACGTATTCAGGCAAGAGCCTGTGGGGAACATCCTATCAGAACCATAATATTGCCTCAAAATCTCAAGGCACCACCTATAGTATTTAGGTTTTAGTTATAGAGTTGGAATTCAATAGATGGTGACAAGATTCTTAATAGAGGCTCATTTTATATGAGGTTTATGTTTGTCATACATGCAAACCCAAGGAAAATCAGAATGGTGAGAAACTGGAAAGAATTGCCAGTTTGATAGCAATTCTTTTTGATTCTAGAAGGCAAGCCCTGAGACACATCTGTGAGAGATTATCTAGATTAGGGTGGGGTGGGAAGACACACTCTCACGATGGTACCTGGGGTCCTGGATTGAATTAAAAGGAGAAAGATGAACACAAACAGCCATACTCTCTTCTTTCCGATTATAGATGAGCTGCAAACTGACACTCTGAGCTCCTGCTGCCATCACAGACTGTGTTCCCTAGAACCCTAGGCCAAAAATAAACCACTCCTCCCTTATTTGGGTTTTGGTGGATGCTTTGTCACAACAACGTAAGTAACTCAGTAGTAATAAATTCAACTTTGCCCATCATCACAGTACTTCACAGGAGAATACAGATGCCCTTTATAAGGGGCATTTATAAGGGCTTTTGAGAATACTCCGTTTAACTTATGCACTTGTAAATAAAGAGATCTAGCTGTACACAATTCAGGTATTTGTCGTAAGAAATACGGTTTCCAGACTCCATAACATAAGCATTTCCTAATCAATCACACTCAAGTTAGTGAGTCATAAGAAGATACCTGATTTTTATTTTCTGAAAACTTTTAGTTCCTAATTTAAGGATCATGTAGCCATGTGGCGGAGAGGCAAGCATTGTTTAGAAAGCTCACCCATCCATACTGGCTGTGTACAATAATCAACAGCTCTTAGCATCTCAGTGTTGCCTCCAAATCTGACCATTGCTGGAAACAAGTTCTTTTCAACCTTTCCTCTCCCATTGCTGTCAAACTCACAGCATGCATCCTTTGGGCAGTGCTTACTTTCATCTTTCCTGAACTTTTGCTTTTAAACCTTTATTTCAATTGCTGACTAGCTTTATTGTGATATCTATAATTCACTTATAAAAAAAAATAAGCTGGATGTAGAAGTCAGAGCTGTAAACAACCTTTAACTATATATTAGCTATCGTAATAAGATTTTTCTATAACTTCTGACTTGCACTCTCCGGGATGGGTCATTCAAAGCACAGCGCAGGGCTCTTAGACTGTGTCCAACTTGTCTGAAGTAGAGACTCGGGGCTCATAAATACATCTTATTAGCAAATTCGGCAGAACTTCAAGCACAGCTGTTACATGATGAGGCCTGTTATGGGTTTTTGTTTTTTTTTTTTTCAAACTCTAGTCTTTTTGATTCTGAACTTGATTTTTTAAAAAAAGGTGTATATATTTATTTTATGTATGCGAAGATATGTCTTCAGACACACCAAAAACCAAAAGAGGGCATTGGGTTCCATTACAGATGGTTGGGAGTCACCATGTGGTTGCTGGGAATTGAACTCAGGACTTCTGGAAGAGTAGTCAGTATTCTTAAGTGCTGACCCATATCTTCAGCCCACCCATTATGTTTTTAAACATTCAGGTCAATGGGAATTTTAGATGGAAAGTGGTGGTGTGCTCACAAAGAGTTCGCTGAATCAAGTGAAATTCCTTTTCCCTCCCATTCCTTCTCTTCTTCTTCCCTCCCCTCCCCTTCCACTTCCTTCCCCTTTCTTCTCCTTCTCCCTCCCCTTCCCTCTCTACCCTTCCACTTGCTCTTCCCTCCCTCCCTATTCCTTCTCTTCCTGTGATGTTTGGACCTTGGACTGACTGATTTTGTGTATCAGCTTGACACAAGCTGGAGTTATCACAGAGAACGAAGATTCAGTTGAGGAAAGTCCTCCATGAGATCCAGCTGTAAGGCATTTTCTCAATTAGTGATCGAGTAGGGGAGGGCCCATTGTGGGTGGTGCCATACCTGGGCTAGTCATCTTGTGTTCTATAAGAAAGCAAGCTGAGCAAGGCAGGGCAAGCAAGCCAGTAAGTAACATCCCTCCATGGCCTCTGCATCAGCTCCTGCTTCCTGAGCTGCTTGAGTTCCAGTCCTGACTTCCTTTGGTGATGAACAGCAAAGTGCATGTGTAAGCTGAATAAACCATTTCCTACCCAACTTGCTTCTTGGTCATGATGTTTGTGCAGGAATCGAACCCCTGACTAAGACAGACCTTGTGCATGAGGACTAACTGCTTTGCCACTGAGTCATGTCATTAGTTCATAAACTTTGTGCTTATGCAAAGCTTTACTGTTTCCCATATATAAGGTTAAAATTCCAACCAAAAAAGGAGCTGGGATCTGATCAACTGTGTGTGTATGCTTGGGGGTGTGGGGTTAGGGATGACCTGTATTTGTATGTCAATAGTCATAACTTTTATATAAAAATTATGTAATGTAGATATAAATATAAACTATAACTGAAATATTCAGTGTAACCACAAAATAATATACTATTACTTTATCTAAGAACTAACATTACTTCTGCTTGACAACTGGAAAAGAAGTCACTTGCCTAAGATCAAGTTTGAAAGTTTTTTCTGAGTTTATATTACTACATAGGTAATTTAATTTAAAAGATCCAGTAAAATTTATAATTCCTCAATGAACATAGTTTTGAGAATTTGTTCACAATGTGGGACATGACTCAGCAGGTAAAGGCACCTACTGCCACACCTGAGGAGAGAAGTTCAATCACTGGGACCCACATTGTAGAAAGGAAATCAATGCCCACAAGTTGGCCTCTGACCTCTGCCTGGGTGCTATGACTTGAGCATGTGCATACATGAAAGAGGACAAAACAAATAAAATGCAATAAAAAAGTCATTGACAATAAATAGTAGCTTTTTGGAAGACAGGCTTCCCAAAGCTTCCCCAGCAGAGCCTTTTTAAATTTATTATTCCCTTCTATGCTTTTCAATAAACTATTAGCTGTGACTAGAAAAAGAACTCGTGTGTTTAAAAATGGTCATTTCAACAACATTAAGTATGAAAGGTATTTATTTTATGGGTATGTGTATATGTATGTATATGTGTGTGTGAGTAAGTGTGTATATGTGCACTGTGTGCAGAAGACCGAGGAGGTCAGAGGGACACTGAACTCCTTGCAACTGGAATTACACGTAGTTGTGAGACATTATGTAGGTGCTGGGAACTAAACCCAAGTCCTCTTCAAAAGCAGCCAGTGCTGTGGACCAATGAGCCCTTTCGGCAGCCCCCCCATTTTCCAGGACAAGCAGAAAATAATCACATGTTGATGAATTCCCCATCATGGGCTATCCTGTCAGTGATACTAGTCAGAATTCTGCACCTTATAAGTTAGGTAAGTGTGCCCTACCAAAACCAATCTGCTATAGTTAATAGCAGAACCTAATTTTATATAAGAAAGTGCATACAAAATTGTAATCATATAGGGCATAAACTTATCTATTAAAATGCCCAATGTGTTAAAATCATCAGACATATGGCTATTTTCACAATGTGTTAGAAGAACAGTGATGCTTCTGCTAAAATTTATAGTGTTAATTATTTTTGTGTTTCAGGATGAACGCTCATTATAATAGGATAAATAAACCACACATATAGAAAATAAAAGTCCTCAAGGCAGATGACGCTCCTGCAGCTAGACAGTTAAGAGTCTTCTAGATCCAAAACTGGAAGATTTTAAGAAAAATATTTTCTTATGTAAGACTGAGAGAAGAAACAACAAAGATAATTAGAGATTCTGAAATATAAAGATGCAGTGAACGCTTTGCACCATCAGCTCATTTTTTTTGTTCTTCTTTAAATGGCTTTTGTTATGAACTGTCTTTCAAACTGTAGCCATTAAAAATGACCTAGGAAGATATCCTCCCTCATTATAATCATAAGAAGCGTTTAAGTACCAAAAATGATGCTACCTCTAATAACGGCAGGAAAGCTCCATGAAGGGAAGCAACTGGTCTCACATGGACAAAAACTCACCCAACCCAGAGAACATGTACAGAGTCTCCTACAAAACCCTAGCTTTATCTTATGTGTGCACAAACCGATCGTGACAGTCAAAGGGCTCCTTGTTTGTGTGCAATAACTTTCAGAGAACTCTATATTGCTGTGATCCTTCATGATGCTGGAAGTCAGCCTGCCACTTTCTCTGGGTTATAAAAAGGTAAACGCATTGTACTCCAGGAGGAAGACACGGCTACAGGAAAACCAATGTTTCATAATGGGGACAAGAATGCTATTAAGGTTCGAAGGCAGATTTTAAGAGGTCCCTCTTGTTTACAGTTGACAGAATATCAGCAGTTTCAATATAAGGAACAAATTGCAAGAGCCTAAACCAATTACCCTCATCCTGCTTCTACTCAATTCTTACTCCCAAGTGTCCACTCCAACCTCTCAGAGGGAGACAAGAAGCAGATGGATATTCGCAGGTGCACAGGATGGTGTGCAGCCACCAGTTCTGAGAGAATTGGTCAATACCCTTGAAGCTAGTTAAAGTTTTAGAAAGTGGCTCCAAACTCTAGCAGATGGTTTATTGGTCTTAGGAGCACTGTTTCTATCTATCTGCCTATCTATCTATCTATCTATCTATCTATCTATCTATCTATGTATCTACCTACCTACCTATCCATCCATTCATGTATGTATGTATGTATGTATGTATGTATGTATGTATGTATCTATCTATCTATCTATCTATCTATCTATGTATATATATATATATATATATATATATATATATATATATATCCATGTATGTATGTATGTATGTATGTATGTATGTATGTATCTATCTATCTATCTATCTATCTATCTATCTATCTATCTATCTATCCATGTATCTATCTATCTATCTATCTATCTATCTATCTATCTATCTATCTATGAATGTATGTATGTATGTATGTATCTATCTATCTATCTATCTATCTATCTATCTATCTATCTATCTATCTATCTATCTACCTATTTATTTTTGGTGGAAGTCACAGACCACAAATGGAACTCAGGGGCCAATTTTAGGGAGTTGGTCCTCTCCTTTTAAGATGTGAGTTCTGGGACTCAAATTCAGATTGTCTCAGGCTTGGAAGCAAGTGCCTTTATTTCCTAAGGCACCTTACCAGCCTGGAGCTCAGTTTTAACAATAAAAACATCATCCCAAATTTGAATTCTTTATTTGAATAAGATATTTCTGACTTTTAAACCAAGTTTCTTACAGGTGCTTTCCTGACACTCTGAAGTCAGCCTGGGGCAGATGGTTATGCCTGCCTGGTTATTTTTCATTTTTCCTTATTATATTTAGTATTTTCTACATCTCCATATGTCATATGTGTCTTTCTCTAACTTCAACTTTTCTTCCCTCCTCCCGACATACATTTTCTAGTATTATTTTTCTTACTAAAATGGTATTTTTAAGAGCTAATGTCCTGGGCTGGGGAGATTGTTAGTGACCTAAGTGTCTGCTGAACAAGCATAAGACCCTGATTTCAAATCTCCAGCAGCTACATAAAAGTCAAGCGCGACAACAAACAACTGCAATCACAGCATTTGTGGGAGGAACTACAGAGACCATAAGACCTCCTGCCTCTGACAGCCTGGCCAAAACAGTGAGCTCCATCCAGATTCAGTGAGAGACACTCATTCAAAATTTGAGCTAGAGACCAAGAAAGGGAAATACCTGATGTTGACCTATGACCTACACACACACACACACACACACACACACACACACGTAGGTGAATGCACCTGCATGCACATGAACATAAATATATGGACCCCACACATAATAAAGAAAGCTGATATCTTGCAGAAATTCTGCTAAATTCTCTAGACTTCATGACTACCGCATTGAATCAGAGACTGAGTTTGAGGTCTCCTTATTTTTTCATGAATATGGATTATCTTTCAGGCCTCCACTGTCTGGTACTGTACCCACATTTTCCTAATTGAGTGCCAGAGTCTTTGGGAAAGCAAGCATCATGGGGAAGTGACTTTTTTTATTTTAGGATTCAGGATGGCCTATCTGTCTGGCTAGGGGATGGATCCATGAGCATTTTCCTCTTTTCAGGTCACGGGATGAAAATCAGAAAACCCTTATACCACTCTTTTGTGTGCACTTGTGTATGTGTTTGCATGGGGGCAAATGGAGATTGAAAGTTAGTGTTCGGTATCTTCCTTTATTTCTTTCCACCTTCTATTGGGGGACATGGCCTCTTCCTGGACCTGGATCTCCCCGTATCATCTAGGCTTACTGCCCATTGAGGCCCCAGCATCTGCCTGTCTTTGCCTGCCTCCCCAATCCCAGCACTGGAGTTACTGATGCATGATGAATATCATGGCCTGCTTGGCTTCACGGGAGTGTTGGGGATCTGAACTCATGACTTCATGCTTTCCCAGTGAATATTTCATGTACTGAGCCATCTCCAAATTCCTCAACATAAGTCATTCTTAAACACAAGTTTCAGAATATCCTCTTGAGAAATATTCACATGACACCAAATTACATGGTATTTCTCGTTTATCCCTGGCAAACAAGTAAGGTTTGTTTTTACTTGAATGTTTTTGATGGTGTAGACAATGACCAGGCAGGCTCCCCCCAATCAAAAAAAAAAAAAAAAATCACACATAAACAGAAAGAGGCCTCATGAGCACGACACTGGACTCTCACTTGCCCACACTAAGGTGATCTTTCTTTACCTTCTTCCTCAAATGAATGTTAAAATCTTAATTCCCAGTTACAAGATGATTGCTAGGTTAGAGAAAATTATTTGGATATATTCTTTTGCAAGGGTAATCAATTGAAAGTAAAGCAATTCGTGTAGACTTTAGCCTAATATGACTTGTGTGCTTATTAATAGGAAGTATTGGATGGTGGAGAAATACGTTAGACAGTAAGATGATTGATTGCCTTGCAAACCGGAGTACCTGAGTTACATTCTTAGCATCACATTGTGAACCTGAGTGTGGTGCTGCTTGTCTGTAAACCTTGCCCTGAGGCAGTAAAATGATATGGATTCCTGGAGCTTCATGGCTAGCCAGCCTAGCTTAGTCTTTGAGTCATAGATGCCAGTGAGAAAGACTGTCTCAACAAACA
Source organism: Arvicanthis niloticus (assembly GCF_011762505.2). NCBI lineage: Eukaryota > Metazoa > Chordata > Mammalia > Rodentia > Muridae > Arvicanthis > Arvicanthis niloticus. The sequence continues at coordinate 15,117,064 of NC_133438.1, forward strand.
AGGTAAACAGATTCTAAGAAATGAAAAATTCCATCTGAGGTTGACCTCTGACTTCCGTAAATATCTATACAATGTATACACACACACACACACACACACACACACACACACACACAAACACACGCACTCAGGCAGGGTGGCGCGAGGTGGGAGGTGGGGAAGAGAGAGAAAGAGCTCTAGTGAGTGAGGTTGGGTATGCATACAGACCCTGTTAGCTACCTTCTTGGTAGGGAGCCTGCCATGGGGGCATGAAGTGGATTATCAACAAGCTAAGGAGGGAGGCTTAGACCAGATCCTTCCCTCATGACCCTTAGAAGGCACCAATCCTACTGAAACCTCGCTCTTGCACCTTTGGTCTCCAGGATAGTGAGAAAGTAAAATAGCAGGTATTTTATGAATGCAATGCTTGAAAATTAAACCATTTACCTACTTCATTCTCTCCTTCCCCAGAAACAAAATAAAATTTTGAAACTCTTTACGAAGATTGTCATTATTGCTTAAGACAATACTCATGCATGTATGTATACGTTTCATATGCAACTATCTCATGTATGCAAATATTTCATATTTGACTTTATAACTTCAGGGAATAAGGATATGTGCTTTTCTTTAAGTGGCAATGCCTTGGACTGCATGATAAAATACATCATAGGAGGAGACACTGAAGCAGAGAAAATATGTCATAGGAGAAGACATTTGAAGCAGTCTTTACAGTTTAGAATAAGTAGAGAAAAATAGAAGTTAGAGACCTTTAAAGGTCACCCCACTAGTTACTGATGAAAGCATATTACATGATTCTCAATCTCTGTATTTTTCTACTGTAACACAGAGGCATCTTGGATTAGTGGCCAAGAAGCATGTAGCAACAATAGTACTTTCCTTATACTGCCATGTTAAAAAGATGCGTAAGGTCATGTGTAGGTGGTACATATCTGCAATCTCAGGCTTGGGAGGCAGAGACAGAAGAAATACCTCAAGCCTGAGGCCAGCCTAGATTGTGTAGAAAGTTTCAGACCTACACAAAGAGACTCTATTTCAAAAAATTATTTAATGAATGAAATATTTTTTTAAATGAAAAGGTGTTTAAAGTTAAGGTAACCTAAGAGTAAGTGGGTACAAAGAACACAAAGAATAGTTTGCTTCACTAGCATAATATTCCAGAGTCCTACATTTACAGATTCATAACCACGCTGCTGATATTTTTACTGTGAATGGCAGATATGAGTGGTTCAATATTCAATACATTCAAAGACTAAGATTTTCTTTGGAATTCTATATATCCAAGTAGTCCATTTCCGCTTTTGCTGATTTTTCACTAATAATTTTCATATTATACTGCCGATAACTCAAGTAGTATAAAAATAATTTTAGGTCAGCGAATCTGTTTATCATGACTCTAATTACTTATTGATAGTTTTTTTTTTTTGTTTTTTGTTTTTCTCATCTCTGTTTATTTCTATATCATTATTCTCTCACGAGACGGATGGTAAATAAAGCTGGGGCATTCACAGAGCTAACATGAAAAAGAGAACATTAAATCTCCCACCCTAAAAGACAGAACCAAGATAAATCACTTTGAAGTACATTTGTGTAGGTTCCAACTGAAAACAAAGAAACCCTTTCACCAGAACTCTAATAAAACTGAATTGGCTGCCAGGGAAGAGCTTCAGGATAGTATTATGAACATTAAACAATTTGGGAAACTTTGTTATAGACAAACCCAACTAATGGTTGGAGTAGACTGAAAGGCCATTACATCCCTGCTCATTCCAGACTTTATTGTTCTAGGAACACAGCGATAATCTCACAAAACTGTTCCCCTCAGCTAACAAAATCATCACATAACCCTTATCTTTATATCATGTGTGTCTGTGTGTAATAGTGTATTTAATTCCCACACATTCCAACAACACAAGCAGCTTACAGCTGCTTGTAGCACACAGTAAGCTAAACTAAAAGTTCAGGTGAGAGAATTTTCTTTGCTATTCACTTGTTAGTGTGAAATCTTCTATCCCTCACTGTAGTGAGTGGGATGACAAGTTGAATCAGGAAAGGATAACTTTGTCAGTGATGTTCATCCTGAGAGTCTGTTCTAAAGAGCAGAACTGACACAGTTAACCAGCAAACAGCCAGATACTAACCTCCTTCATTTTCTCCAGTTCGTTCTGTAGGGCTTGCTTTGCAATTTCAACTTCGATCAGCTGCTGCCTCAGTTTCTCATTCTCATCTTCGGTTGTTGTCCTTTTCTCCTCCACGTTTTCCAATTCATGGTGAAGTCTCACCGATACATCCTTTGCAACCTAAGATGATGTGTTTGTAGAAACAAAATATTACTCATCCATATTGAAGGCATCAAGGGCTGGTATTTCCAGAGAACTTCCCAAGTGACAGTTTTCCAAATGCCTCATCTATAAGACATTCATATGTAGCAATCACTTGATCCTCACAGCACTCCCATGGGATAGATGCTACTGCTATACCTGCTTTATAGAGGGGGGACGTATTGAGGAAGATGTTCAAGGCTCTACGATAAACAGGTAGTCAGATGATCTTGGTTGACTTCATTTCTTAATTTTACTACATCAGAGTCACATGTGTTTCCTTTCATGTTTAGCTATAGATAGACTCAAGATATCTGCTTTATTTTACAGTAACAGCGTGAGCTATATGCTCCCACTATGGTTCCCTCTGAGAAATGTAGAAAGACAGTTTTAACTTCTGGGTAGTTGGTCTTTGTCTTTTCCTTATAACTCTAGCAAGTTCCAAGTACTTAGGTTTAGAAATATTCTAGTTTTTGAGATTCCTTTATGTTTCACGAGTACGTATTTTTACCCCAACTTTTGAAATTTCCTTGACAATTATAGGGCTTTGCAGGTATGCTGAGCACCTAGTATTAGAGGCTTAGGACACAATCAGTAGTGGTTTAGGTTGGATGGAGGGAACTTGGCTATTGCTGAGCTTGTTACAAGGCCCGGGTACATGCATAGAACTTATGTAAAAGGTGCTGTTGGTTGGGGTTGGAGAGGTACCTAAGTGGTTAAGAGCACTGAATGCTTTTCTAAAGGGTTTTCTGTTCAATTTTCAGATGCTATGGCCTTTTCTGGCTTCCAAGGGCACCAGGCACTCATGTGGGGTGCAGACATGGAAAATACCAATACTCATTTTTTAAAAAGTGCCATTTGTGCACCGAAAAGTAGTTCCATTTATAATCTCTACCTCACAAAATTGTTCCTCGAAATCAATCAATATTATATGTAACAATGCTATAGATTCCGGTGAGTTATGATGTATTCCAAAGCAAACCAGAAGAATGGAGCAAGGACTTCCGTAAGATGTTTGCCAAGACCTGCATATCGATGAAGTTAATGCAGTTAAAAGTATATTTTGTTGTCAATGTCTAGTTTGCCTTGTGAATAAATCTGCCTGTTTCCAAATTGAAGAGAGAGCACCCCATGAAAGAGTCTACTGCAAGCTCTGAGCTGTCTGGTAGCCTGTCCTCTGGGACCCGTTCTGAATAGGCAACTTCATTTGAAAACAAGATGTTTTCTGATTCACTCTCTTTCTTCAAATGGTTTGCTATTTAGACAGGCTACTTTTCGGGGAGTTGCAGAAGTGGTGAGTGCTGATGGGAAAAGAGTCCTGGGCAAAAGCTGAGAAAACAGACCTTAACTATTTTTTCAGTGCTGTTCCTATTCCGGATGTCAGTGCTCCACAGTAATCCACACTGCTACTCTTGAATGCCTGGTTCCACCTGGCCTTTACCGGAAGTACATCACTGGACGCTAGATCACTGGAGTCCAGGCCCTGTAGAGTCTGCTTTACCATGGCCTTGTTTCAGCCCAGAAGGGAGGCGCCCCTAATTACTTCGGGAAGAGTTACTCCCAAAAGACATCTCCCCTACCCCCACTAAACTGAGTATTTCCTTCCCTTCCCAGATGCTAGCATCTTATGCTGAACGCTTGGAAACTAACACCCTTAGCCATCCTTCAGTGAGGCCCTTTTAATGCAAAGAGCCTTCCAAAGTCTCCACCCATTGACCCTAGCGCGCCCTGGCCCTGGCCTTGGCCCTCCCCCACCCCACCCCGTGGCAGACCTTGAGATCTTGCTCCAGGCTGCGCAACAGCTCGCCATCAATTTCCCCGGTCTGCGCGTAGCGGAGCCTTTTGCGCTCGGCTTTGCGGAGGCGGTACTGCAGAATCCGGCAGTTTTTGTTAGCTCTCTCCAACTCATGGCGCATTTCCTGCAGTTGACAGGCATCCTCCTCGAAGAAAGTATCCCTCATCTCGTCCATCTCGGTCCTCAGCTCGTCGATTTCGTTCTGAGACAGTGACAGGCCATGGGTCACAACCAGTCTTGCCACTAGTACCTCAGATTCGCACCATGTACGTCCCATCCCTACTTCCAAATCCTAGTTTTATTGCCTCCCTCTGCACAAGACAGGACTGACAGGGGGCTGAAAGCAAAATACGTAAAACCGGGCCTAGTTTAGGCCTGCCTTTCGTTTTATTACTCTAGCTCTCCCTGCCTGGGAGAAAGTGGGGCAAATCATGATAATTGGGTAAACGAAAGCCTAGATTTGGTTTTAAATATAACAGTAGTAATATTAGTTCCGTCTCAAATTAGGAGCAGGCCATGGACCACCCCCGGCCCCCATCTTCCTAGTTTCCCTCCCTTCGCGTGGTCCTCAAAGGTTAGCAGCCTTCCAACCCTGCCGGGACACGCCCTAATCATCGGAGGCCCCGCACTTCCCCTCCCCCATTCGGGTCCCACCCCCTCTCTTTCTCACCTTGAGAGTCTCATTCTCTTCCCGCAGCTTCTCCATCTCCTCCTGCATGTCTTCCTGCTCTTGGAGCTGCTGCGAGTGCGGCTGGGATGAAGGGGGAGCAGCCGCCTGCATGGCCCCGCCATTGCCGCTGCCCTCTGCGCTCTGCTGGGGGCCCTCGGCTGCAGCCGCCATTGAAGAGGAGGAGGGAACCACAAGGGGCTCACAGATGGCAGGAGCGCCTGCCACCGGGGAACTGCGGCTACCGCCGCCGCCGTTTTTAGTGTGCATCTGAGCCGCGGCCGCCGCCGCTGCCGCCCGCTCCTTCTTGAGGTGGAACTGGATGAGCTCAGACTGCAGACATCCCTCCTTCCAGTAGCTCCCTCCACCGCCGCTGCTGCCCCCTGTGCCACCGCTACCGGAGTTTCTGCTGCCTGGCCCGGGGTTTCTGCTCGTAGCAGCGGTGGGTGGCAAAGGGGAGACTCCCTCCCCGCTGCTGCTACCCCTCTGAGATGCACGGACGCCTCTCCCTCGCCAACCCCTGGGCGGCGGCGGCGGCTGCGGAGCGCCCCCCTCCCGGTCCCCCTGGCCACCACCGGCTCCTCCTCCTTCCCCGCCCCCTCCTCCTCCCCCTAGCGGAGGGGGTTCCCCGACTTTCGAGGGCCCCGATTCTATCTCCCGGGGTGGCTCCTCCGGCGGTCCGGACCTCCTGCAGCTCACAGAGGCCAGGATCGCCGCGGGGGACCCTTCAGCACCAGGCGCGGGCTGGACAGCTCCGAGAGCAGCCCCTTTGGGTACCGCGGGCGCGGCCTTCTCCGCCCCGCCTCCGTAACCTCTAGAGCCGGCCCCCGAGGCGCCCCGACTGGTTATCTTGTTACCCTGCTGTTGCTGCTGCAGCAGCTGCTGCTGCCGAACAGAATTGAGTTTGGGACCGACCCCAAGCGGGGACCGCGTGGCCCCGGCGGCCTGTCGGAGAGAATTGTCCCTAGGCCTAGCTGGTGACTGAGCTCGCTGCTGCTTTCTGCTGCTACCCTCCGGGTGCATGCGTGCCTCCGTGGCTGCGGCGGCGGCAGAAGCTGAGGTTGCGGCTGGGGCAGCGCCCCCGGACTGTGGCTGACTCATGGCAGTCTAGAAAGAACCTACTGGATGCCACTTGGAAGCGTCCATGTCTAGATCATCCTCTTCTCTCCTTCCTGTGTCAGCTGGGATGGAAATAAAAGAAGAAAAATATATAGTATGTTTACACTGTTGCAGAGCCAGAGGTTAATGTGCTGTACAAGAGAAGCTAGAGAGAATTATCAGATTCGGAAACCAAACGTTTGATGGAAGCTTTGACTAGGTAAAAAGATTCAGGGATGTTAGTTATCACCGTGCCCAAAATGGTGCTGTCTCTCTCCATCTTACTCTACCTCAACCAAATGGATCCTAAGGCAGCTAAAACTTGCATTCTCTAGGTAGCCTGTACCAGGAAAGGTGAGACATGGGTTCAGAAAGAAATGAAAAGTGAAGGATATGAAGGGAGGGGAGTGTTTAGATATTATAGTTTTTAAACGACTTCCTTCGACATAAAATCTGTATTTTAAACCTTGTTTAGTGTGTGTGTGGGGGGGGGATGTTATTTAATTAGCATTCCCAGTTGTCAATTAAAGAAACAAGGTTACAATGTAAGATCCTAGAGACAATTTACCGTGAATAAATGACACAATGACACTTCTCTTGTTCAGCTCCAGCTCTTAATGTCGTCTTTAGAGAATTTTAGCTAACTTCCTTTAGAATGGAAAACAAAAGAAAATATAAAGAATGAATATAGATCAATCCCAGCCACAAGAAAAAGCTGACACTAAGAATTAGTTATAAGATTCTGTCATTGGCAACCCAAAGAGATTATCTTAGTAGCTTAAAGATACTTGTTGGAAAATTTTATGAACAGCTTTCTTTACAGGCTGTGAAGTTTTTAGTGATGAATTTGTCTGTACTTGCTTCTTCTTTATCCACACTTATGGAGGACTAAGTTACAAGTACAAGGTAAAAAAAAAACCAGTTTTATTCTGAAGCACCTTTTTAGATAGTATATAATAGACTGAGTGGAAGCTTTAAAATGCCCACTCGTGGACCTAAAGAAATAGTAGAGTGGTTAATAGCATTGGCTGCTCTTTCCAGAGGACACAGGCTCTGCTCCAAGCACAGAAGTGACATCTCATAGCTCTCTGTAACTGCAGTTCCAGGGAACCTGACACCCTCTTTTGTCATCCCAGGGCACCAGGTCCATATGTGTGCACAAATATGCATGCAGGCAAAACACACATACACATAAAATAAAAATTTAAATGCAAAAATGTTAAAATGATCACTCATTCCTATGGAGCCAAACTCTGAAACGGAACCATGGAACACCGTGAAACCAAAAGGTCTTCCTTTATGGGAAGATACATTGTGTTATATTTCCAAAATAAACATACCACTTAAAACTAAAGAAAAGCCTGTGGATTTTCCCTTACTAGTGGTTCAGACAGCTAGTTCATTTGGCCCCATTCCGAGAGAACCTCACTTACAGCACAGAAGACCAAGAAGACTAAGCACAATGTTCTCTTATACACGCATACTTTTTAGGAGAGATGACTTCCCGGTGTGTTACATTATTACTCTTACTGTCTGTTGTATCTTAATTGAGGATGTAATTATTTGTCCTTTCATAAAGGAAGGGTACCCAAAATCTTCTCTACCTTCCCTTCTGCCTCTGTAATCTCTTTTCAACTCCCTTTGTAATACAAAGATAAACGATGACTACCTCCGAAGGAAAAAAATAAAGTTACCCACTGCTAAAACATCTGGCCTACTTTACCGTGGGTCAGACTAATGTGGGCCATCCAACTTAATTATACTGACAATGTAAAGTTATATTTAACTAAGTAGAACCACGCAGGAACTCAGAAAGCCATCAGCTGAAGCCTCCCCCCCACCCCCCCACCCCCGCCCAAAGACTATACCCTCAGAGAAATCTTGGGTTCCATTAATTAACTCCACAATCTAAGGCACCTAGTGTCTGTCACTTGTTCCCTGACAAAGTAACAAGGTATTGTATCCCAAAGCTTTCTCCAGTGGAAATCTCCATCTAAACAATTACAAAAGACCAAACCAATTCTTTTCATCTCCAATCCTATCTGTCCCCTGGACCCACCCCGTTTCTCATCGTCATCTCTTTAGAAATCTGTAGTGGCTTTTGCTTCCAGGAAGTTGATGCAAACCAACAACACTGTCTTCTTCCTGGTCTTCCGGAGACCTCCGAGTTTATTTTTCTACCTTTCCGAGAAAGTTCAACTTCGTCGTGTTGTAGGCGGATTTCTCGCTGGGCACGCTTGCTTGCATGGGATCCACACCCACTCGGTTTCTCCGAACAAAGGCCGTAACCACAAAGACTGAGAGCTCTGGGAGCTGATTCCTAGCCGCTGGTGCTTGGTTGGCTGGGCTGCAAATGCAGCAGGCAATACCCGGGGTGCCAAGCAGTGCCAGACGCTCCCCAGGAAGTGCAGCGGTATTCATGAGCTGACCTCACTGGACTGGGCTGAAAAGAGGGCGGGATTGAAGGGAGGGCCGGAGAGAAGTAACCAGAGTGGTTGCTTAAAGAGGAAAGAGAAGGTGAGGATGGGGAACCGGAGTAGCGGGTGGGAGGTAAAAACACAAAAAAAGCCAGAGCCACGCCCGAGATGCAGAATTATCAGCCTGGCTCATCAAAATCCTCTCTCCTTTTCCATTTTCTGTACTTGGCAGAAGACTCCAAGACTGCTTAAAATCGGATGCATTGGCTTCCTGCAAAGCTTTGTCTCGGGTCCGATCAATCTCCATCAATTATTTACTTGAGCTCTTTTCCTTGGGAGGCCAGTTGGAGCGGCCCGCACCCTCAGTTTGACCCAGCGGAGTCTCTTGATGCAGCTCTGAGAGGCGCCGGCGCAGGCTTCTGGGACTTCTCTTTGTTCACTCACTTTAATGCTCAGTCGATCTCTCCACGCGCGGCTCCTTCCCCACCCCCAGCTCGGGCGGAGTCCTGGGGTGGCATTTCCGCGAATAGACAATGCTCGTCAGAAACACCGTCCCACAAACAAAGGGTTCTTGGGAAGATACGAAAAAAGGGACTAATTAAGGGCAAGCCGAATAAATATGAACTTCCAGGGAGGTTTGGAATAAGTAAGAGCTTCCAGGGAGGTTTGCTGACATTTGTATAGCACTGAGCAACACACTTCCCCCTCCCCTCACCGAAGGCCAATTTCTTCGGTGAAAACAAACTGGTAATTTCTGGGGTCCACATTTTTTTTTTTACTATTGTGCACGTGAGTCAGAACGACTGTATCAAAGAATCATCTGACAGTGAATTAAGAAAAATGTGTTTTCAGTCTATATTTATCCATATTGTTTCACAGTAATCATATTAATGTTTGACGGGAATTTTCTCCTTTTCCTTCCAATTTTATTTCAGAGAGCAGGCTTGAGAGACCCCTTTCAGCCCATGGAAATCTCCTTATAAGCTTGCAGGTCAGAATATATAAACCTTATTTAGAGGACATTTTTGAGACGTTAAACTTCTTTTACTTTGTTGTGGTGGTTTTGTGGTGGCAAGCAAATACTTAGATATCCTGCAACAGTCTGTCTAGCCTAGCATTCATTTTATAGCTTGAGACTTTATTTAAGAGTGAAATGACAATTTGGAGTAATTTCCACAGAAGCAGTGAAATAAAAGCATATTTAAGCCCAGGTAATGTATACCTCAAATGACATCACATGTGGTGTCATAAGGAAATAATCTAGGCTGTTAAACTGTGGCTGTGGAGGGGTTTGTGGCCAGCACTGTCCAAGGTGCTGGAGATCCAAAGAAAGTGGAGAAAATAGCTCTATGCTGATTAGGCTCAAATATATTGGCAATAGTTGAGGTAACTTAGCTTTTGTTCTTATTCTTGAATATATGAAAATCTGGAAAAGTGAATCCTGTGGTATCTACGATAGGACTTGCATCGTTGATTAGAATAACAAAATGAAGCCACAATGTCACCAGTTATTTTGAGTTTGTGTTGAACAGTTCCTCATTATGTACCATAATATGTAAGTTGCAATAGTTCCCTCTCTGTCTCTGTGTGTCTGTGTGTCTGTGTGTCTGTGTGTCTATGTGTCTGTGTGTCTGTGTGTCTGTGTGTTTGTCTGTGTGTCTGTGTGTCTGTGTGTGTGTCTGTGTGTGTCTGTGTGTGTGTCTGCCTGCCTCTCTCTCTCTCTCTATTTCTCTCTCTCTATTTCTCTCTCTCTCTCTCTCTCTCTCTCTCTCTCTCTCTCTCTCTCTCTCTCTCTCTCTCTCTGTGTGTGTGTGTGTGTGCTTCTGTATGCTTCTTTCCTTTTGAAGTATGTCTCAGTATGTAGCACTGGCTAATCTGGAGCTCAGGGTGGGTGGCCTCAAATGCATCTGCCTCCTGAATACTGGAATTAAAGTCATGGAGCACCACGCCCAACTTTCTAAATAGCAATATTTTAAAAACCACTAAGGTTCACATATCCCATTCAATGAAAATTTGTACAATGGATAAAAGATCTCTTAGGCCAATCTTTATAAATAAAACATTCTTATAAAAGTAATCTAGGAACACAAAACAGAGTTATGCTTGCCTGAGAACTTGCTTAGATATATCCATTTCAGGGTTTATTTCCATGCAAACAGTGGCTTTTGTTCGGTGAACGTCTAATAAAATCAAGAATGCTTACATCAGAGTTCATGTACCCAAAAGGATAGTTTTCTACCTTAGGATTCTTCAATCTCAGTGCTGTAAGCCATAGAAACATGGATGAATAGAAGCAATACTGACATGTATTTACAACTAAGGATTTTAATTAGAATTGTATTTTTGGTTATCCCATTATATACTGTTTAAAAATTACACTTCTGCATGGGGCTGGAGAGATTTCAGGTTTTTAAGTTCAGTTGCTGCTTGTGATAGTTTGTATATGCTTGGTCCAGGGAGTGGCACTATTAGAAGGTATTGCCCTGTTGGAGTAGGTGTGTCACTGTGGATGTGGGTTTTAAGACCATCATCCTAACTGCCTGGAAGTCAGTATTCTGCTAGCAGCTTTCGATCAAGATGTAGAACTCTCATGTACTCCTGTATCATGCCAGCCTGGATGCTCTGATGCTCCCACCTTTATGATACTGGACTGAACCTCTGAACCTGTAAGCTAGCTCCAGTTAAATGTTGCCCTTTATAAGAGTTTGCATGATCATGATGTCTGTTAACAGCAGTAAAACCCTAACTAAGACACTGCTCTCATAGAGTACTAACATTTAGTTCCTAGTACTCACATAACAGCTCACAACTGGCTGTAAAACCAGTTTTAGGGGACAGGACAGGCTCTTCTGATGGCACTGCACACATTTGATACCCGTGTGTATGTGTGTGTGTGTGTGTGTGTGTCTGTTATATATATATATATATATATATATATATATATATATATATATATATATATGATTCGTATGAGCATTGCCTTATACAAATTTGAAAACATTTTAAAATTATGTACTTTTCAATTAAGCAAACACTAAAGACGATTATGTAGATTTCTTCATAGTCCAGAAAGGTTTGGGCATTATTTTTGCTGTTTCAGAAGCGGGCTCAACAACTGACATCTTATTGTTTACTTGTAATAATGAATCATCTTTTCTATAACACAGCAAAATAATGGATCTTCAGTCTTTGGAGCAACCCAGAAATTTCAACTTTGAAACCCTTAAATACGTAGCTAAAACTTGAGTCTTCAATACTTATGACTTTAATGAGACCCAGTATTTTAATGCTGACAAGTTTTTCATTTTGTCAACTCAGATTACCCAAGGAAGATCTTCTCTTCCTTGGACATAGCACAGTACACCCCTATTCCAGAGAAGTTAAGTGACTTTCTCAACTTCATAATCGGAACTCAAACTTAGACTTTCCATTATCAAGCATGCTTATTTGTCTCAACCACTTGTCTTGAAATTATTACAACTTAAATATCTGCATGTCTAAGGCTTGTTTCTCAGCTCCATCTGTCTACGTATTTATAAAATAAGTTTGTGGGCAAAGCAATTAAATTATATTTTATGTGAAAATTTTCTCTGTTCTACAATTCTATTCTACTTTTAGTCTAGAAAAAGAATCTAACATAGTTTATTTACTTTCATCTTAATGATGGTACTTTTTTATGTTTTGCCACCAAACACTGATTTTTTTTATTGCTATGTCATTTCCCTTTGCTTCAGTATTCACTTGTCTTCAGAATATATACAGTTACAAATACTTCTTCTTGTAAGTTATAGATGTTCAAGCTGTGTACGGGAATCCTCAACTTAATTCTAGCTGAGGCAGAAGGATCTCTATGGTTTCAAAGACCAGCTTGGCTACATAGTGATTTCTAGTCAATCATGGGAGGCAGTATTAGACTTTGTCTTTAAAAACATACCACACACACACACACACACACACACACACACACACAAACACACACACACACCAAGAAACAAAAATTAAAAAATGATATGTGCAATACTTTATTTTTCCATTTTATATTAAATAATTTTCTTAAGTCACTACAGAAAAGGTATCATTCTTTTCTTCACCAAACAGTACTTCCTAACCAGTTACAGCAATGCTCCCTGTCCTGCTAAGATTTAGTTTCTTCGTTTAATGCTGCAAAGTTCGAGTTTATTCATAAAATGATTTTAATACTGTTATGTGTTGTAGAAAACAAAAATCCCAGCAGCTCAACTTTCCTAAGGAAGACCCAGGAGCCAGCTCCTGGTGTGGTGAAAGCCTATTCGATCAGAGAGTCAGAGAAAAAGAAAGCACCCAGGTGACCTTCCAACTCCACCAGCATCCCAGAAGGAAGCTCTTTCTCCTTCACACTGTCTTAAATACCTTCCAGCTTAATGTACCTCCTTTTTGTTTACTATGTTCACTGCCTGTCAGCTGAACTAGGGTTCAGCTCTGGTCTCTTGACTAGGGTTGAGTTTATTTAGCTCTTGGATTAAAGGTGTGTGCAAGGGCGGAGCCACACCACAACTAGGTGTTTCCAGTAAGTAACACAGTCTTCATGTTCACAGTGTGACTAAGATATGAGTGTGGACACAGAAGCACAGAAGGAGGAGGAGGAGGAGAGAAAAGAAGGGAAGAGAGAGTGAAAAAGAGTGAGAGAGAGAAAGAGAGAGGGAGAGAGAGAGAGAGAGCGCACAGTGGTAGCTGTGTAGACTCAGGGATTCAGTGTGAGATTTTCAAGAGACAAGAGACAGCTCTTATCTCTTATTTTGTTGGCGTTTGATTAAGTAAAACCTATTTTGGTGTACTTATCTTTACTTAAAAGACCTTCTTAGTAAATGAGAATAGAAGGCTGGCATCCAACTTACAGAGTTCCTTCTGTCTCAGTATCTACACCAGGATATGTGTTTATGAGTACATTAGTTAAGGGAACAGGCTGAAAAGAGGACAGTGTTTAAAAAGTCAAAGGAACTCTTAATATTTGCAGGCCACATGGTTATCAGGGAATCTGTTCTGAGTGTGAACATAGCTCTTAATGTTGTATGTGATATTTTACTTTTTATTTATATTTTTATAAAATGTCATAAGTTTACAGATAAGTGTACAGGTTATAGAAAATATTTAATCTCAACCAAAGGTTTCTACCCTATCTTTGATCATTCAGTTTCCAGATAAAAGACACACAATTTTGATTATTTATAATAAGCAGTAGAGCTAGTCAGACATCTACCCTTCATGCTAGTAAAACCTATTTCTTATCAATAACCCCGAGTTATTACTATGTTTTATCTGCATTGTTCTTAACTCCAATTGGCCAGCCCTCAGGGCCATGTTTTTGGTTTTTTTTGACTCCTAACCCATAGCTTCTTTCTCCTCTCCCCCTTCTCTTTCCCTTTTCTCGAAGCCTCCTCTAACCCCAAGGCTGAGAACCCCAAACCCAGCTATCTCAATTCTGCCCAGCTATAGGCTGTAGGTATCTTTATTCACCAATCAGAAATAATGTGGGAGCAAGGTCACATAACATCACTTGGGTCTACCTGTGGGCTCTCTTGTTTCTGGTCTCTTGTTTCTGGGGCAATCGGGTCTGGGGGTCAACACTTAACATTATAATACATACAGCAACAGGCCCAACCTCAACAATGAGTAAATGCAAAGATCATGTTTTAGCTTTTAGTGTGGTTCAGTAGTTGCTTTAACATTTTTGAAATGTGTTTTTAAAAGGAAAGGTATAGAATATTATCTCTGTGAAGGCAGTGTTTGTGGTCATTTTGCTGTCGGGGTTAGATGCGTCAGATTCTTGACACTTAGTCTATCAGAAATTTAAATGTCAACCCAGAACTGTGGGTTTTGTTTTCTTCCATGTGTTCCCTGATCCACTTGGCCTGTCAATTCTGCCACTGTTTCTACTTCTGAGACTTTGATACATGATTTTAAGGATTGGTGATGGATGAACTTCCATCATCTGATGCTTCATCCCAGCTAAACACAGCTTGAGGCCTTACCTGTCCAGAGATGGAAATCTTCCCTGTCTTACCTAGGGTGTGCATGAGAAAGTCTTATTTCAAGACTGACAGTCATCTGATGGTAAATCTCAAGGAAAATATGGCCTTACTTACACCTAACTGCATAAACTAGGTTACTGCAGGCTTGGCCTATGTAACTCTGAAGTTATCACCAAGTATAGAAGGATGTTTTTCCACTACAAGGTGCTGGAGAGCTACCATTTTAGCACATCTTTACTTTAAAGGCAAAATCTGACATAGATGTAATTTGGTTATACAAACCTGGAAGACTGTTGTCAGATATGTATACAAAACTTTCCACTTTCAGAATGGCAAAAGTTCCCTCTTGATCTTTTGTCAAAATACCAGGAAACATCTTTGTAGTATAGCTGCCCTCATCATCCTCACCTTTGAGATTAAGAGTAAACTCCTTTGGGCATTACTGATTCAGAGAATTGAAAATAGGATTCCTAAGAAGGAGGCTAGCAGGAGAATTGAATATAGTTTAACCTGCCCAGTTGTACGGATGACCACCAGGTATCTCTCCAGAGTCATCTCCTCCATGAAGCTGAGGGCTTGCTGCATGGTGCAGAAAAGACTTCATAGCAATGTTGGATTTATTAAGGAAAATATTTTACCATAAGTTTAAACATGGTAGTAGGGAACAGGAGGAAGATAGAAAGATAATGTCAGAGGAGTATACCACTGGGTTTTTTTTTTTTTTTTTGAGAAAGATTTTATTACTATTTATAATATGATATGGGGGAGGAACTACCACCATGCTGTGGGTTCTGGAGATAAAACTGAGGTCATTGGCTTATGTGCTAAGACCTTACCCATTGAGCTGTTTTGCTAGTCAAAAAAGGCATGGCTTTTTAAATGCCAATGGATCCATTTCCCACAAGTATGAAGACTTTAACATCTCCGCATAACAGCTTTTTAGATTTTATTATTTATTTTTGGTTTCTCAAGACAAGGTTGCTCTGTGTAGCCCTGGCTGTATTGGAACTCACTCTGTAGACCAGGCTGGCCTTGAACTCAGCTATCCACCTGCCTCTGCCTCCCAAGTGCTGGGATTAAAGGCTCGCACCACCACTGCCCAGCTCCAAATAAAAGCCTTAAGAATTTGTTTTTTAGTTGTCAATGAACAAAGAATGCATGTCTACTGATTGACCAGGAATCCAGGAAGGAGGACCTTCTTTAAAGCAAACTAGAAAGCTGCCATTGTTGGTGGGACAAATGTGTAGGAGCAGAGCGGTGGCCTGCCCGTGTCTGAGTAGTGTGCAGCTGGGGTTTACACAATTCTCAGGGAATCAGTGGAACAACAGGTCCCCTGGCTACCATCTGAAAAGCACGTGTGCACATTTTCAATTGTGAAGGTGTCTGCTAGACCAAGGACAAGACTGACTCATTACCACACTAATGATCCAAAGGCTGGATATAAGAGCTATTCAGTTACACTACCTGTCAAGGCAGTCAACTCATTCCAAAGCTTGGGTACATGAAGGATGTCACTGGTTTTTAAAAGGCTGACTCCACATCTCTCATCCTCACACACACCGTCTTCAGCTGTGAATGGTACTCAATTGTCACACAGCCATTCTGTCTGCCAAATCCTGACTTCTTGTAGCCACCAAAGGGCAGCTCCACCAGGCTGACATTGTAGTTGTTAATGTAGCATGTTCCAGCCTGCCACCCTGTGAGCCCTCTGGATGTCCCTGCTAAAGACCCCAGCTCCTAATCCAAAAGTGGTGTCATCGGCCCCCTCCAGAACCTCGGCTTCAGTTTCAAATGTTAAAATGGATATAACTGGTCCAAAGATCTTTTACACAAGCCATGTCATCTCCTCAATTAGCTAAAATGCACAGTGTCATGTAATATCCATGTTTTAATTTAGGATCCTCGGGACATACAGCTCTCCACCACACAGCATAGTAGTACCCTACTCCTTTGCCCACTTGACAAACCCGAGGACTCGTTCCGGATTCGGGCCTTTGATGAGTGGGCCCATCCTTGTATCTTCCAGAAGTGGGTCTCCGAGTTTTATCTTCTGAGTCTACTTCACAACCTCTTTTGAAAATGTATCCACAATTTCCTTTTGCAAAGAGACTCTAGTGCCATTACAGCAGACCTGTCCTTTTGTGAAGAAGTTAGCCATGAGGGCCCCCTTCACAGCATTCTCCATATTACAGTGTGAGAATATGATGAGAGGAGATTTGCCCCCAAGTTCCAAAGTAGTGGGTTCGACTCCTTTAGCGGACATCTCCATGATCTTCCTGCCAGTGGGAACACTTCCAGTGAAGGAGATTTTGGCCACATCACGATGCTGACACAGGAATTGGCCTGTGGCAGCCCCACCTTGCACCACGTTGAAGAGCCCGGGAGGCACACCAGTTTGGTGTACATCTCAGCCAGGAGCACAGCAGACACAGGAGTGAAGGGTCAAGGCATTACCTTCAAGGCATTGAAGATCATGGCATGACCACATGTCAAAGGCAGAGCAGACTTCCAACAGGCAATTGGAAGGGGTAGTTCCATGCTCCTATCCCTCCCCCACACACACACACACACACCCCAAGTGGTTCTCTTCGGGTGTAGCCGAAGGACCCTCCTGGGAGCTGGATGTGCTCTCCTGCCATAGATGCAGCCAGGCACTGCCAGCAAGTGTCAACATCCCAGCGGACCTCAAATATGGCCTTCCCATTGTTGATGGTCTCCACAGTGGCAGTTTCATCCTTCCGCTCCCTGATGATCCAGGCAGCCTCTAAGAGGACTTGACAGCTCTCTTCACTTTCATTACTCCAGATTTTAAAGGCAGCCTTTGTATTTTTCAACAGCCAAATTTACTTCCTTTATTCTTCAACATGTGAAAGTAGCTATCACTTTCCAGACCTGTGGCTGGCTCGAATGCTTTCTCTGTGCCAGAAGGATCCACCAGCTCCACAGGGGCCCGGCTGCAGTAGTTGAGCAGCTGTGACACAGAGAAGGTACCAGTGCTCATGGCAAGACTGCTGCAGGCCAGGGAATAAGGAGAAGTGAGGTCAGTGCACGACTGCACCGAGAAACATCTGTTGAGCTCTAGACAACTGTTTCTTTTAGACATTAGCACACAAATTCTTTCTTTTTTTGAATCCTATCCTCCTTCTTGTCATTGCCCATCAGCAACTTCCTCAATTCTTGTCACATTTTTTGCTCATGTTGTAAAGTTTAGCTCAAATTTAAATTTTCCGAATATGGCTGATCTTGGTTGTCAGCTAGATTGGATCTGAGACCCACTGACAGCAGAGGAGCAAGGGACACACTCTGAGGCATTTTCTGGATCAGGTTATTTGAAGTAGGATGACCCACCCTAAATGTGAGTAGCATCTTCTGGTAGAGTCCAGACAAAAGGAGGTCGGGGAGGAAAGCTTCATGCTTTCAGCCTCCCTGCCTTCAATATCAACTGTGAGTTCTACTCTGCTGATGCCACTGCTGCAGCTGTCACTGCCTGTCGCAGACCGCTCTGCCCCACGCTTGGGGGCCAAAATGTCTCGGACCGCTCTGTCAGTGTTGGAACCTGCACTGCCAAAAGCCTTGGGGGCTAAGTTGTTAGAGCCCACACTGCCCCAAGCAGCTCCGGTCCGTGGGTTGGGGTTTAGCAAGAGAGAGAGAGTGAGGACAGACGCGAAGAATGGAGACCAGACAGAGTGTGATTCAATTCCGTTTATTCTTCAGTCTCTCTTCTTCTCTCCAAGTCTCTTGTTCCTAGTCCAAGTCTCAGGTCCCTAGTTCTAATCCTAGTTCTAGCTGTAGTAAGTCTCAAGTCCTAATTTCTGTTCTAGTTCTAAGTTGCTAGTCTCTTTCCCAGTCACTAGTCTTCTTCCAAGTTACAAGTCCTTTTCCAAGTACCTTCTTCTGTCTGTCTCTCACCTTTTATATGTCTCATTTCTAAGTCATGCCTTTAAGTCATGCCTTTAAGTCTTGTCTCTAAATCACACCTTTAAGTCTTGTCTCTAAATCACACCTTTAAGTCATGCCTTTAAGTCACGCCTTTAAGTTTCACACCTTTAAGTCTCACACATCCAAGGGAAAATCCTGGGTACCTAAAACAAGATGTTATCAGAGTGTGCTCAGCTGTTGTAAGCTGTTGTAAACAAGTCTCTTGTCAGGGTATATGGCAAGATGGCTGCAAGGATGATAGCTGCTTTCTGTTGGCTCCCCACAACCACCAATGGCATCAGTGCTGGTGTTGATGTTACTACATTGCCTTGTTGGGATTAGAGCCCAGCTTCCTTGGGCTTCCATTTTTCTACTGAAAACAGGTGGATCTCTAAGAATGCCCCAGGCTTTAAGTGGCAGGGTGACACTGATGCAGCACTCAACCTTGAGAACCCTGACGAATATGGTTTAATTTAACTAATATAATTAAATGTTTAAAATTCCTGAGCCTCAAGGGTTTTTTTTACAAACGCTTTTTATTTGTATATTTATGTATTATATATTAATATAATTTATATTATATCATATAATTACAAGTACCATGTATATTGCTATAGTGAGTGTGTATGTTTGTGTGTTTCGGGGGTGGGATGTAGTGGATCCTGAGAGGTAGCCTGGTTCTCGGTTGAGCTGAAGGCTTTGAAGTCTTGGAGACCCTAAAGAGACTCTAGGAGCTTTGCCTATTCCTGGGGAACCAGCCTCCCCCTCTCCCCATAGGTTTGTGACCATCAGTCAGTAAGGGCAATGCTCCAAGCTTCTCCAAATTTAGATGAGGCATCCCTGACATCTCAGACCAAGAAAATTGGAAAAGAGATGTGATCAAGACAGAGATCTCCATGCTTAATGTGGTACCTAGAAGCCCAGAGGGCATTGCCAATAAGATTCCCTTCCCAGACATTCCTCCTTGCAAAAGGTATTTAATCTCAGGCCCACCTTGAGAAGTAGGGTATTGTTTTACACATCTGCTTTTCACTGAGATCCACCATGAGGAGCCATGCAGAAGGCTTTTGCCTACAGAGCCACTGTCTAATGTCCTGTAGAAGGCCTCTCTGCACTTCCAGCCACAACTGACATCACGCCTGCCACCATCAAGCCAAGGACAGTTATGGTGGGTCTAGCTGGAACTCCTCTTACCCCCTCTCCCCAACCCCAAGTCCTGTGCTGAAGCCAGCTTGCGGGCACCTACTTTGTTCTCAGCTCTTCTGGGATCCCATCAGTGCCTGAATGTCTGAGAGCCTGAGAACCAGATGGCTCTGGCCTTGTTGCAGGCCAGCAGACTCCCTGAACCATCTGTCTTACTGTCCTGCACCTCAGACTGCACTTTGCCACCCACAAGTTGTGTCCTGGGGCTTCTCTATGGCCCAACACCTGCCCAGTGACAGCATGGGGTAAGCGCAGTCAAACTTTCTGCCTCCCAAGCAGCAGAGATCTCTGGCAGAGCAGATCTGGGACCCATAACCGTGTGTGTGTGTGTGTGTGTGTGTGTGTGTGTGTGTGTGTGTGTGTTCGTGCATTGGGTGCATGGTATGTTGGAGGAGAGGATAATGTTAGGTCAAGTTTTCCACATCTTATTATTATTTTTTTTTTTTGAAAGAGGACCTCTTACAAAACCTGAAGAGCATCAATATAGCACGACTAGCTGGCCCAAGGGATCCTCCCCTCCCCAGAAGTTTCTATGTGAATTTGCTGTTTGAATCTAGGTCCTCATATTTGCATGGCAAGCAGACAGCTTTTTCTTGCTGCAATTTTGTGAAATGAAGTTCTCATCACAGTGTATGGGACATGGTATTCATAACTGTTTGGGTAAGTAGTGACTGCAGTGTATACTGTACTGTATACTGCCAAGAAATATTAGCTGTTAGTTTTTTTTTACTATTAATACTACTATATTCCTTTAGCTAAGTTTTTCCATTCCTAAATTTCTATAAAATTAGTGCTATGTTGATGGAGGCCCACACTGCATCCTGATGTGTTTGATGGTCATCCATCTAGATGGTAAATATCTTAAGATAAAGCATTCTTAGGAGAAGAGTGACGTATAAGAAAGCTGGTTAGCACATTCAGATTCCTCAGAAGGATCCTTCCTGAAAAGGGCTGCTGTTGTGGGACTTGGTCTTTTTCTTTCAAGAGTACTTTAGCTGGGAAATTTGTCCTTGTCCCAACCTTTACTGGGATGTGTATGCAATCACACACCAAATTTGTTCTCTGGACCATACTTTAATCACAAATCACAGTGTCCTTGGGTCTGTAGACATCATGATTCATCTTTCTACGTCTAAGTAGGCTACTCAGATCATATTACATTGAATTCAGCATGATTCTGGACATCTCAATAAAGGTCATTCTATTTTCTCTCTGATTAAATGTACACATATATCCTTGTTGCTTTTTTTGTTTGTTTGTTTGTTTTGAGACATGGTTTTATGTAGCTCGTGCTGGCCTCAGATGTTATATGCAGTAGAGAATGACTTTGAAATCCTGCCACCATCTACCTCTACCTCCAAGTGCTGGGATTATGAGCTGTGCCACACACTTAGATAAGTGTCCCATTTTTGTCATTAGTTGTTTGTTTTGCTGTAAATTTACTTGTCAAGAAGGATCAGTTAGACTCCCAAATTCTGGATTACAGGCATGCAGCACCATGTTGGATTCATACATGATGCAACTTAGCTTTGTGACTTCATCTTTTAGTTGAATACATATATTGAATTGAGACAGCAAACTGCTACATACCATGAATACTTTGATCATTCATGACTTTGCTCTTGTTCGTTCTTGCAGTTGGGTCTTACATAGCCAAATACTGATTTATTTCTGTAAGTTATTGTAAATGTCTAATTTTGGTGGCTCAGCACTATATGTAGCCATTTATTGTAGTTAAAATATGGATGAATTACTGTTTGTAACACAGTCTCATTTTCAATCCTAACTTCATGTTAGTAGGAGGTGTTCAACAAGCCTAATATTTATCACATAAATGCTATATATATATTTATGATCACTATTAACTTTTTCTCTATTAGTAGATTATTAATTCACAATCACAAGTTCTCTGTATACATATTTTAATGACCCTTCTCTCACCTCCTCTGCATTCTCTTGTAGCCTTTGGTTTTCATGAATAATTAGTGTGCTTTAAAACAAACACAACAGACCAAGGAAGTTAACATCTCAAATGCTTTATATTTCACTGGGACCTTTTGGCGCATGATATACTCAATGCATATACTCAAATGATATATATATATATATATGCGCAAATGCGTGCATATATTATATTGAGTATATATGTGTATATTGTATATATAATATATTATATATGTGTGTATATAATATGCATATATGTATATTATATTGAGTATATATATATATATATATATACTCAATATTAAAAGTTGTAAAAATAAATGATCCTATGGTCAATGTATAAACTCATAAAAATGAATGAAAAATATGTTTCTTGGTATAACACCATAAACTGGGTGATGGTACACATCTATAATTCCAGCACTTGTAAGTTTGAGGCAGGAAGATTGCCATGAGTTCAAGACAAGCCTGGACATGGTTGGGAGAACAGTTAATTCTGAACTACAAAGTTAGGCCTTGTCATAAAACAACTCCAAACAGTTTTCAAATTTGTTAAACACTAGATTTTGAGTTAATGTGGAAGTAAAACTTTAAAACTGGTGAAAGAGTAGGAGAACACATCTCCTCATTACTGTTACTATACTTAAAAATGATTGAAAAGGTATGATAAAATGTGGCGCTGGCTTGAAGATGTAGCAAGGTGTTTTATGTAACTGGTAGCACTTTAAAACAATGCAGTCACTTTAATAAACTGTAGTTTTATGCAGAAATATTGGAAGTACCAGTTTCTTCATCTTGTACCGTATTTAAGCATGAGGGCTTAATATATATATTAATATATATATGTATATTAAGCATATATATTCTAATATATGCTTATAATATAAAAATCCTCAAAGTTAAATGAGTAATAAAATATTAATATGTTCACCTAATATATTACTAAAGTACAGTGGAAATAAATATGAATACCTATAAATAATGTGATATTGATGCTAAACCAAAATGAGGAAGTCACAAAACAAATGGCCAAGGCATTTAAACATGTACAGATTTCCATAAGGAAAACTAAGCAATATATATCACTTAGGATATATGCATAGAAATTAAATCAGAAAACTTAAGGAGAACATAACTGGTTAATGCACCAGTGAGGTATTTCAGGGTTAGAACTGAGTTTAGGTACAGGTAGTTTGGCTGACATTCAGTTCTCAACCCTGATTCCCTGATTACTGTTTTCCTTCCAAAAACATATTTTCTTTTGTGTTGCTTCTAACTCAGGAAATTTCATGATTTTAGGGACCTGCCTTGTAACCAGAGTTATCAAGTTTTGGCCAATAATGTGTTCAATTTCCTAGCAGCTCTGATGAAATTTCGTTGTTCATTCCTCAACGTTAAGTCATATATCCACCCTTGTTCATGTTGTGACTCTGCGCGACTGTCACTCCTAGATTTGTGACATGCATGGTTCAGCGCAAGATCACTGGTAAGAAAAATTTCATCAGTCAGTGCAAATAGGATGAAGGCTTCCAAAGCAAAATTAAGTCTGAAACTAAAAGCAACGGAGAGTGCTGCTGAGACATGCCAACAATACAGGTACTTCAATCTCATGGCAAAATTGTACCTTCATTTTTCATCAAAGGGCCTTAAGCCACGGTTGATATCATAGGAGTCTTTACATTGCATAATAGAGAACTGAACTGAACTTACCAGGTAATAACCAACTGTGTAAGATCTGCTTCCATAGTACTCTGTAGTATACTTTGAAAACTCAACTAAGTTGGAGCACACTATGGTAACCTTTCACACTATGTCATTATGGAGAAAGATCAGACCTCATGGGAAATCCAGCAGACAGCAGAGTTCATACTACTCACAAGGCTTATGCCATCATACAAAGCAGACGGCTCAATGGTCTCAAGCAACATAACTCAATTATGAAATGGACTTGGGGTATTGATTTAGGTTCAGAGAAGTTGAGTTGATGCAGGCATTAAATGCCCAGGGAGTACACTGCTAAGTAGGCAGGTCCCAAATATTTCTGGAAGAGGGATTGTGTCCCACCTGTGACTTGGGGAGATAACCAGGACTACCTAAGCACACACTTTTGTGTTTTTCCAACTTTTGTTTACATGGAGCAGGAATAGGAAGTTGGGGTGGGGAGAAACAAAGGAAACTGTAAAATAGTTAAAACTTTCATCCCAGGCCTTAATGATTTGATCATAGCAGCCGAGTTATTGAGAATTTTTGCTACATATTGTATATATAGCAACATTCTATGCCTGGGTTTTTAGAGTTATACCATGGCAGAAATGGTAAATGTCAGAGCTCAAGATTAAAGTTTAACTTTTTTTGGTAACAATACTCCTGTCAGCTGGCTGAGGACTGTTAGCTCTGCTGGAGTAGGTGTCACATGGATAGGCAGGCACAATGTCTTCCAGAACTGTTACATAAATACACAACACCTTTGTATAAATTGTGCTCTCTGACTTTAATATACAGTCTAACATTGTAGCCCAGGCTGACCTTGAACATATGGTTGTCCTGCCTAGGCTTCCCACATTTTAGGATTACAAACCTGCACCTTCAGGCCTAGCTAACCCTTGGCTTCTGATAGCAGCCAGCTTCAGTGCCAGACAGCTCTTTCCAGCAGTTGTTACCTCTATAGCTTCAGATCTCCTGAAAGTCTCAGGTACTAGAAACACTTCTATGGTCACAGGACAGCACAGGGAGCACAGACCCACAAAATAAGCTGAATAGCCCGTAAAAAGATGTTTGTATTTGTTGAAAGATATTCATAAAATGAGGGACAGCATTCAAGACAATCATGACATTGTCCATCTTGTACTAGTCCTGTGAGTCCTTTTGCTGGGTCACCTCCTCTTCTGCATAAAAATGACTTTAAATTTATGGTGCTTTGAGTAAGAATGTCCCCCATAGGCTCCTGTGATTGAATGCTTGACCACTAGTTGCTGAACTATTTTCAAAGCTTAAGATGTGTGGTCTTGTTGGAGGGGTTTTGTCACTGGAGGCTGCTTTGGGGTTTCAAAAGACTTGCACCATTTGCAGTCTCTCTCTGCTTTCTACTTGTGGATCAAGATATGAGCTCACAGCTGTTCCTGCTGCAATTCCTCTGCTTCATTTTCATGCATTTTATCTAACCCTCTGAAAACATAAGGCCGAAATGAAATGCTTGATTTTATAAGTTCACTGGGTCATGGTGTTTTGTTATAGCACTAGAGAAGTAACTAGACCAGAGTCATCTAAATTTCGCCAACACTTGTGAAGACAGAATTCAGTTCAGATGATTTAAAGGAATGACAGCCGGGACTACTCTTTCCAGAGCCAACTGGGTTTTAACAACAAGCAGTTGTTTTGTGGCTTCTTTAAGGCTTTCTTGGACTGGTCAAAATATCTGGTATTGGCAAGTGTGTAGTCTTGCTAGCTGCGTGACTGACTGCTCAGAGCAATGAGGGCACTGGACAAGAAACTCTCAAACGTCAATGAAAGAATCAAATCACCCCATCTCCCAAAATCTTTGTGTGTTAGGAAGAACAAACATTTGAAAGAGTGCTTACAAGAAGGAAGTGCCATTAACATTCATGCTAATTTAAGAATATTTTAGTAATGCTTAAGGTCCACCCTGCAAGCTATGGAGAAGTGGAACCTATAAACTGTCTCAGCAGGATTGCTTTTCTCCTCAAAATCATCACATCCCGAGATACCAGACTCCAAATGCAAAGATGGATTGAAAGAATTCTGTTTTGTTTTTGGTGATATTTATTTGTGTGTGTGTGTGTGTGTGTGTGTGTGTGTGTGTGTGTGTGTGTTTCATGTGCAAGTTAGAAGACAACTTGAAAGAGTATATTCTCTCTTTCAACCACATGGATCTCAGGAACCTATCTCAGGTTGTCAGGTAGGTACCATGAACTTTTACCCACTGAAATATCTCACCAGTCCTGATAGGAAGCTCTTAAAAATAGATTAATCTTTTATAAAGTTATAATCATATTGGTGCCAAGATTATTTTCCAGTGGGTATGAAGCATCTTTCAAGCATGCCATCAGGAAAAGGATTGTGCTACATTAGCCATAATCACATATTTATGCCTTGGATTTGGAATGCAGAATGGGCAGAATGGAGGCACATTCTGCATTGTAGATAAAGGAGCAGTTGAGTTTCTTTATGGAGGGCTGGGTATTCAGTGAGGGAGTATAATATCATATGATCAACTGATAAGGTGTCTTATTGAATAGGAATGTCTACTACATAGCATTCCTTAATCTTAATTACATAAGTGATACCTAGACATGTGATTATGAAATGGTTTTAAAATGCAGAGACATTTCTACTGACTTAAAATTAACCTTCACTCTTCTCTTTGTGTCATTTTACAACACAAAAGTAATTATTGGTCAGTTTAGGATATGTGTTTTCTTATGAATTTGTATTACAAATATATAGAATTCAAAATAAAATTAACTATGAATCATACTTTGTCTAATTAGATTGAGTCAGAAATCATTTCCTCAGTCACGTGGCTTCATTTTATACTCTAAGATTCAATACACCATTCCCTTATATTTACCACATTTATATAGTTCATAATGTTTTGTTATAATTAACAATGTCAAATTTTGTGCATACATTTTTGTCATTTCTGGTTTCCTGTAGAATAGATATTCGTAAGTAAATTAGCAATTGTTGTATATATTTCCTTAAGTTTTATTAAAAAAAAATGTCATTCTTTTCCTTGAAGAGTGATAAAGAAGAGGGAGAGAGAAAGACAGAGAGGAAAGGGGAGGGAGAGAAGCGGGGAGGGGAAAAAGAAAATAAGAATGAAATACAGTTTCCAACTTGTGAACTAAAATTGCTGAGCCTAGGCAAGCACAGATGACAGCTTGGAACAGAATATGGATTCTCTCTAATATGTAGTTAGCCAGGAAATCCTGACCTCTTGGGCCAGCTGTTCCTACAGAATAATGAAAACTGTCTTAAAACAGTGACTTTCCTGTCCTTAGTCCACTGAGATGATAATTTAATACCATGGCCCAAGAAAATATTTTTGTACCCGCACAGTGAGCAGGTCCTAGCTATTGCCCCAATTCTCCCCAATTCTCAGCAGCTTCAACGCCTTCCGAAGCATCCAGGAGGTATAATTTGGGCACGGGGAGCAGAAACTCTTGTGTAGATTAGATATTTCTGTGTGCCTCAGGTTGCACTTGAACTTGCCGTTCTGTCTCCACATCTGAATTCTGGGGCCACAAGTGTGATCTTGGCCTTTTAGCTTCCAGCAATGCCATCCTTAATTCATGTTCTTAATAGTTCATCTAAGAACCTGTTTTAGTTTTTATCTTCTTTATCAGCATATTAGATTCAATAGTTATGTAACTATATTTGATACACAGTTCTCCAGTTAGTGATACTTGGCATCTTTTGTTTCTTGTTTTGTTTGTGATGCTGGGGAGTGGATATATTAGGCAGGTACTCTATGTTGATTTCTTTTCCTAGTTCATTTATTTAAATATTTATTTAGACAGGCTCTTGTAACCCGACTTGTAGTATAGGCTATCTTCAAACTCATCATCCTTCTCCTTCCACAACCCGAGTGCCAGGATTACAAAAGTGAACCAGCACCTCCTGTCCAGTCTCATCCGGTCCCCTCCCCTCCCCCCTCCTCCTTTCCCCCTCTCTTCCCTCCTCCTTTCCCCCTCCCCTCCCCCTCTTCTCTTCCTCCCCTCTTCTCCCTCCTCTCCTCCCCTCTCCCCTCCCCTCCCCTCCCCTCCTCTTCCCTCCCCCTCCTTCCCCTCCCCTTTTCCCTCCCCTCATCTCCCCCTCTCCTTCCCTCTCCCCTCCCCTCCCCTCCCCTCCCCTCCCCTCCCCTCCCCTCCCCTCCCCTCCCCTCCCCTCCCCTCCCCTCCCCTCCCCTTCTCTCCTCCAGTCTGCTTTTCTTTCCTTTCCTCCTTTTTGGATGTAGAATCTCAAGCAGCACAAGCTGACCGTGAACTTGACATATATGGATCATAACTCTTGCGCTGCTATTCTTCCGTTTTCAAACTTCTAGAGCATCTGTGCCTGTGTGACACATGGGGTAGGTACTGCAGTGCCTCTTTGTCTTCTTTGTTTTTCTGCTAGACTCAGTACTCCTTGTTGATTCTTAGCAATTTGTTGTATTTTAGACAATGTATCTTTCTATGTTCTAGCCATAATTTTTTTTCTGTTGTATGGATTAATGGGTAGATAAAATTCAAATTCATATGCAGAAACAATTTTTATTCATCATATTTACAGCCGTTAGGCTTTGTATCTAACATAGAAAGGTCGTCTAAATGGAATATTAGTAATTTAATTCAATCCATAAGTTGCTAATTTTATTATCCCCATTTTATATTTTTAAAATATAATATTTTTTAAATTCTACATGTAGGAATTTAGGCTAAATGACGTGACTTTCCCAAGGCGATGCTTTCAGTCAGTGTTGGGATCAGATTTGTAGCCAGGAACTGAGCTCCACAATATGCTCTCTGAACTAATCTATGAATTCACTAATAGTATATATTTCAGCATTAATATGAATAAGACAGTCATCTGTACTGTTTATTCTGTGTAGCAACATAGTCCTATGCTTCTTCAATTGCCAGTTACAATGAATCAATTACACGCATTACACACCATGTACGTTATCTAGTAGGATATATCTTTCCTTACTTATTTACATTTTTCTTGTCTATTTACTTCCCTTTTTTTTTTTTCCAGGCTAACCCTTAAAATCAGTTCATTAAGTTTCACAAAATGTTTTTCTGATTATCTGAATTTCACATTTATGCAGAAAAATTAATCTCGTCACGGCACACCATTTTCATCATCCTCCTGCTTTTGATTTTAAAAACATTACTGATTTTGCTTTTTAAAAAATGTTTTGTTTTAAATTTTTTTTAAAATAATGTTTCAGGTTTAAACTACATATTTATTTAGGTTGAAATGAGAAATTAGTACAGTGTTACTTTTTTTTTTTTTTTTTTTTTTTTTTTTTTGATTTTGGTTCACTTTTTTCAAGTGGAATTTGTAATTCTTTTGCCTTGCCTTGTCGATAGTTGAGATTACTAGCATGTGCTACTGTATTTTGCTATTGGTAGAATTTTAACTTTACCACGTATCTGAATACACATGTAAATTGTATTTGCTTTCTATACTTTGAATCTTGAATGTCTAAAGCCTAAAAGTTGAACGTTTGATACCAGAATCTTGGCTCTCAGGCAGTAGAGTCTTTGGGGGCAGGGCCTAGTGCAGTGAGCTTGTCACAGGAACATGGCTTTGAAGGGCCTACTTAGGAGTCTAGTTCCTCTCTCAGTCTGTGTTTTCCAGCTGCCATAAGGTGAGCAGTTCTCTGAGGTCATATGCTGCCATCCTGGATGTAATGTGCTGCCACAGGCCAGAAGCAGAAGGGTCAAGTGACCATGGACTGACACCGCCAGAGCAAGGAAACCAATCAACTTCTCCTAATTATGTCACTGGTACATCTTTGTTGTTTTACCTCTACTCACTAGATATGCCACTAACATTGTACTTCATAGATTCTGAGTGACGTGGTGTACGTGCAAACTCATTTCCTTCAG
This sequence comes from Arvicanthis niloticus, assembly GCF_011762505.2. Lineage (NCBI taxonomy): Eukaryota > Metazoa > Chordata > Mammalia > Rodentia > Muridae > Arvicanthis > Arvicanthis niloticus. The sequence continues at coordinate 15,146,051 of NC_133438.1, forward strand.
TTGGATGATTCATTTCTTTTGTTGTGTTTTTTTTTTCTTTTCCTTTTGCAAGATAAAGTATAAGAAAATGCCATGCCAATTTACACTATCATGATGACCTCAAACATTTAAATGACAGAAGAGTGTGTGACTCAAGTTGAAACATCACCATTACATGCCATCAACTTCAGCATCTTTTTAAGGAAAAACCCCTTATACTATGAATGTCTTTGAATGCCTAAGAGCAAAACACTGAGGCAGATACTATTTGAAATATACACATGTGTACATGCACATATACCCGCGGATACATTAAGAGGGAAGAATAAAATAAAACAAACCAACAAGAGTCACCCTATCCAGCAGTATACTCTCTTGGCCATTTTAGGTGAAATTTCTCATTTTCACGAAGCTCCTATTGGTAGAACATGAAAACTAGCCTAACGGTGCCAGTTAAACAGCCCACCTTTGTGGGATAAACACTTTTGTGGGTGAATAAACACTTTTGTAGAACACTTTGAATCTGGTGTCCTTTCCATACATTGCTGCATTCTGTTGTCATGGCAGGGGAAGAATAAGTGATTGCAAGGTTTGATATTGTTTGCTACATTATGGAACAAAGTCCTAAAATTTGATTCACATGGGAACACAATTACTAAGAATGGAGCAACACACGAGATTGTGACTACATATCAAGTGATAGAGATATCAGGCTTTGGCAGTGTTCTGAGTGAAAATACTATGAAATACTATGAAATACTATGAAATACTGTGAAATACTATGAAATACTATGAAATACTATGGCATGTCTCTGCATATTCCAGGGCCAGGTTCTTGTACACAGGGAGTAGGAGTGGCTATGCCGCCTGCCTCTTGTCCCACAACTAAAATGAGCACCTTAGTTAATGGGTTCCTTTGTTGGCTTGTAAAAAATATACATTCCAAAGGGAGAACATTTTATGAACTTTCAGAAAGATCCTTACACTTCCTGTTCCTCAGGAGCATTTATCAGCAATGTATGGCAGCCTCAAAAATTAAAGAATGCTTTGTACCTTTTAAAAAGCATTGTCTCAAAAGCTTAAAGGAATTTAAATAAGATTGCCTAACTACCAGCTATCAATTTGTATTATCGAGTATAACTAACTCACGCCTCTGTGTGAACACAAAAGAGAAAAGCAGTGAGTACTGCTTAATCCGGCGATGACTAGAAGTTTCTAGAGAGGCACACACTTAGAAAGAACAGCATAGAGTTCTGGGACTCAAGCCTGCTCAAAGAGAACAGCGTGTATGGCCCATTTGTTTATTACTCTCTGGTTGGCAATGATCTTTTTCCTCTTTAAATCTGGTATTTCTTGTTTTTAATTCTTTAATTTAATTTTTAAAAAGCATTTATATCCCAAGTGTAGAATGTATGTGTCACATATTGATCTATGGGCTTGTCTTAGTCAGGGTTTCTCTACCTGCACAAACATCATGAACAAGAAGCAAATTGGGAAAAAAAAATGGGTTTATTCAGCTTACATTTCCATACTGCTGTTCATCACCAAAGGAAGTCATATTGATCAGCTTATTCTAGAAGCTTCTTGAGGATAGTATTGACTTGTTCTTGGTTATAGCCCTAGGGTACCTCCATATCTATCTACCTGTCTCTGTGACTAAGAGGTTATCCATCTGGAACACTTTGTTTGCTTGACTTCAAGTGTTATATTCTCAAATGTGTCACATAACATTCTGGGAGTGAAAAACCACATCATAAATTTTGTTTCACATTTGCTAGTACAAACGTTTTCATATTTTAAGTGAGGGGTGAGGCCATGGGGCCAGAGAAGAGCCTACTATGACTACCTTCCTAAACCAGTATGATTTGTAGCTGCATTCTAAGAGCGTACCCCTGTACCCATAAATAAATGTAGTTCTCAACTCCTCACCAAAAGCTGCTTTTTGCATGAGATCATTATGGAACCCCCTAAACAGTTCAAAATGCCGAGAATGCTGACAATGTTGACAATGCTGACATGGAGTGCCTACCTCCTATGGATATATTAAAAAATCAACTCCTACACTCAAGGGTTCAGGGAAACTTGTTAAAGAGGAGGGGGAACAGTCAACGAGCCCAAGGGCCAGAAGAGATGCTCTAACACAATGGCAATACCGACTGATAAGACAGTGTGCATGGAGGGAATCTCAGAAGGCTTCACCCTAGATGAAGACCTACAGGGAATTAATAGATTCTGAGAGTAGAGGAGTCTTCTTTCGTGATGAGGCTCATGATAAGTTATCAAATCTCCTAATTAGATACATTCCAATCACAAATACATCCAAACATCACTACATGGACTCAGCATTTTGTGTTGACATATACCTGCATGAGTGTGTATGCATGCTCATGTGTGTGTGTGTGCAACAACACTAATTAAACAACAAGCTATCATGAATTGAGAGGGACATTGATGGGGACATGGAAGGAGTTGGAGCCAGAGAAGAGAACACTGAAATAAAGTTTTCAAAAGAAATGTTTAGTTGTTTTTTGTTTTTTTTTTTTTTTTTTTTTTTTTTTTAAAGAAGAGAACATTTGGAAAGAGCCCAAAGCTTAGAAAAACAAACCAAAGAAAGATTATCCTATACTGAATCAGTTATAAAGTGGCATATAGTGATGACTTAAATAATGTTACTTTATGTATGTTTCCACCTATTTGTCTGAGTTTTTACTTCTCTAGCTTCAGTCACATTTTATAGGCCCTGTACTGGCTGGTTGTCTGTCAGCTTGACACAAGCTGGAGTTAACACAGAGAAAGGAGCTTCATTGAGAAAATGCCTCCATGAGATCCAGCTGTAAGGCATTTTCTCAATCAGTGATCAAAGGGGGAGGGCCCATTGTGGGTGGGGCCATCCCTGGGCTGATATTCTTGGATTCTATAAGAAAGCAAGCTGAGCAAGCCAGGGAAAGGAAGCTAGTAAGTAACATCTCTCTATGGCCTCTGCATCAGCTCCTGCTTCCTGACCTGCTTGAGTTCCAGTCCCGACTTCCTTTGGTGATGAACAGCACTGTGGAAATGTAAGCTGAATAAACCCATTCCTTCCCAATTTGCTTCTTGTTCATGATGTTTGTGCAGGTATAGAAACCCTGACTAAGACAAGCCCATCAAGAAAAAATATGCTTATTTAAAGTATTATTCCAACTATTCTTTTTAAATAGCATATATTTTAATATAACATCTTTCAGAAATACGTTTTTTTTTTTCTCTTTGGTGCAATATTAAATGAATCAGATGTCAAGGTTTTCAACAAATCACGTTGTGATTTTTTTGCCATGGCAATCTATTAGGCGATCCTCAGAATGAAATAAAGCGTCACTGGGTGTCAGGATTAGGTCAGTATAGCGACAATGAACTTGTTTGTTGTAGAGGTTGACACTGGAAACTTCTGAGATAGGATCAGTTACATGGGACCCCATGGTCTTAGCCAGACAGCTAGCTTTCCTCTGAATCCATATGTCCAACAAACACTTTAACACAACGTAGTTGTGTTCTCTCCCTTTATTGAGGACTGATTTACTACAGCAGCTGTGCACTACTATTTTAGCCTGTGTTCATACTATAATGCCATCTTGCAGTATACGTTAAGTTGACCCAGAAGCCATGGCAACTAGAAAAGAAAAATACAATGATAGCCCAGTATACATTAATAGCAACAGAGCTACAGACATTCGCTAGGAGATAAAGAAAAGTGGGAATGTGATCCTCATCTGGAATTCCATCTTTCTCATCCTGCCTCCTAAATGCAAGTGATTTGGGGATGTGCTGGCATATGTAGGAAGTGAATGGTTAATAGAAAGTGGGATTACATCATGGAGCTTCGACAATGTCATTATTCATGATGGGAAGAGACTTTGTGTGATGTATGTTTGGGGTCCTATGCTTCTGTAAGTAACCCCTCACCTGTGCTCTGTAAGCAAGCCCAATAAATTTATTATTTTCCCAAGTTAGGCTTTTGTGGCATTCTACTGTGGTCTGTAGTCAGTTGTGATAAACAGATGTTTGCACAAATTTCTCCAGGAGAAGTCAATCCAACAAACTGGTGCCCAACTTGGAACATTGCAGAAGCAAGTATAACTTTGGAATTAGTGATTTCATGGTCTTTAAATTGGGTAGCAAGTTATGTAACTGAGGTTGAACTGTCTGAGGTTGGAGAATTCACTGAGGTTGAACTGTCTAAGGTTGGATATGACACAGCTGTCTTTTTCCATGTAAAGTGTAATGACATGTCTTGTTGCTATAGTAACAGTTGCATAAACATGTAGATAGGAAGGCATGTAACCAAATCAGAGCCATCAGAAAGTAGAGCACCCTTGGGGGCATTCTAGGGTGGCTTCGTTCTTCTGTGTGAATTAGCATGGCATGATTCTTGCTGAGAAGAGTCTTCCATGTTAGTATGTAGCCACCTTGAAACAGTTAAAGGAGTGGAATGTATTGAAATCCCCAAGAATAGCTCTAATGGAAATATGTGGCAGTTGTTGCATGGTCCCTGTTGCAGGTAATAAGACATGCAACTGAGGCCAACATGGCTGCTCAGTGTGAAGTTCTCCATTGAGATGAAATCACAAAGGAAAAGGGTTGTGTCCTCCACATCAGCCTCTGCCTTGGCAGGTAGAGTCTATAAAGAAGAGCATGAAATGGAGGTTCTGATTTGTCATTTCTTTGGACCAAGGGGCTAAGTGGAAAATGAAGTATAAGATATAGCTGTGTTAAAAAGTCTCTTTGAGGACCCCCCCCCCACCAAAGTTGGAACCTATAAGAACTGGATTATAAAAAAGAAGAAATAAATCAAACGTGACAAAAAGCCCAACTTTTAATGCAGAGGAAATGAAAGCATTACTCAATATGAAGACAGGGGACTTCATAATGGTGCAGCACAAGAATTTAGGGTTGTCAGGCACATATATTGCCTCTGACCTGCTTGAGTTGAGAAGGACTTTTGAATATGAAATTAAAGACAGCTTGGCTTGTGACAATATGGGACAGGGGAAAGAAGTGATCAATTTGAGTGCCATAGAAATAAAGAAACTATGTGATGTAACTGTTTGTCACAGGTTTAGACAAAGGCTGCATAATCTGAAGCAATATAAGGGACATGACTGTCTTAAATCAACCATTCACATGCTTGTTATAACAAACTGAGGTCTCCAAGAATATGAGGGACTGGGGAAACGATAAAGGAGGACAGATGTGCAAGAAGCAGTATTTGACTAGTTCATCAGACACAATAGAACTGTGAATCAGAGAGTTAAGAAAAAATGTTAGTTCAGCAGGGACTTGGAGATTGGTATGAAACTTTAATGGGTTTTCTGAATTACTTGGTAGATCTTCTTATTTAAGAGGTAGAAATGTCTCCAAGCTAGTGGTTGTCAACCTTCCTAATGCTGTGACCCTGTAATACTGTTCATGTTGTACTGACCTCCCCAACATAAAATTATTTTATTGCTACTTCATAACTGAAATTTTGCTACTGTTATGAATCATAGTATAAAAATCTGACATGCAAGGTATCTGACATGGTACCCCAAAGGGGTCATAGGCTGAGAACCACTGCTATAAGGGATGTAGTCACTTGGAGCAGCATGTAAATCAAGGATGTCGCTTAGATCCAGTTTGTAAAGTATGAAGGCAACCTAGAGGGGATAAAGAAAAGGTAATGAAGTATGCTTACGTCAAAAGTGAATGTGGCAAGATTTGTGTATAGCAGAGTTCCTGAGGGGGAAACTGATCAAGTGCCAAGTGCTGTGTTAGTGAGCTTAGAGAAGAATTTAAGCTCTGAGAAATTGTTCACAAAAGGCACAATTGATAAAACAATGCAGATAAAAAAAAAAATAAGCTTGTCTCAGGCCTGGACAGATTGATATGTATACATTTCTATTCTGTAGAGAGGCACGTGCTGAGGATTTAATTGTTTGCCTAGCCTACGGCTCTCAGAGCAGCCAGGTGTGGCTGAAGAAAAGCCATTCCTAGAGCCTGCAGCTCCTGTGCTGGCCCTGAGCCCAGCAGCCTGAACAGCGTGTGTGGCAGGCAAGTGCTTGCCTTCATTCCCCCTTGGACCTTGGCCAAGCCATTGGATTAAGTCAGCCTCATCATTGAGGCTCAAGGTGTGAAGAAAGATGTGTGGCTTGCTCCATAAAGTGCCCCAGGCAAAGGAAGCAGAACATGAAACTACAGATTTAGATCAAGTAATGCTTTCTACTCACACTATAGAACCAACCCAGCATTGTTTCTGTTAGAAAATTACTCATACTGGCAATAGAACCTTTCTATGTGTGTTATCAGTGTTTTCTTTAGTGTCCTTTTTGATGATGTTTTTTGAGGTCAACCTATGCTTGCTTGGAATGGACAGCCTCAAAGACTCCCTGTACTCTCTTTGTAAAAGAGTTTCATTACATGGTGTTACAATAATAACTTCTTAAGGTTTTCTAGATTTGTAAATTCACTTGGAAGTATAGTGAAGACAGAAATGGGAAGATTCAACAAAGGCATCCCTTGTGAATGAGAAAGAGATACCATTAAGCTGTTTCAAGAAAACCTTAGTGTCAAGTTCAGTTACATGCTTATGAATTATTGCACAAGGATGCCCAGTGGTCCATAAAATGATGAAGTCTATCAACATTGTTATTGGTTGTATACTACAACTAGACAATGTGACTCTATCTTACTGGTGAGATGGAAGATGTCAATGCCTTACCAAATGCCTTGTCAATGTTTGTATTTCTTTCTTTCCTCTTAATTCTATTTTCTTCAAGTGTTGGAAACACTGATTTTTCCTACTTTTTCCTGGGAATATATTGCCTTTCTAAACTCTCTCATATACACTGACAGCATTTTTTGTTTTATAGTTTTTTGTTTGTTTATTGTTGTTTCTGTTTGGTTTTTTTGTTTTGTTCTCTTGGATTTGGGGGTATAAGTTGCCTTTTTGCTTCTAACATAAATTTGACTGCCTTTTGCATGGTTATACTTTATATATTTATATCTTCTGCTACTGTATTCCTTCTTTCATCTTTTCTTTTTCTTTCTTCCTTTATCTATCCATTCTTTCTTTCTCACCTTCCTCTTTCATTCTTTTTCCTTTCTTACTTAAAACCTTAGGAAGAATGCTGAATGGTAGTGTTTCTACCACATAATATATAATACATGTATTTATATAATATTCTCAGTGACCATAATTGGAACAGTTAGGTTGATTTGCTTTTCAGTCCAGTGCTTGATTCAGTTCCTGGTATACCATCTAAACCAAGTGCACCATGGGAGTGATGATATGAGCCAGGCTCTAGATGCTCCCTAAGGTGTGAACAGCATGGAGTTGAGAGTTTCTCTTCCCTGATCCACTCACTATCTACCATGGCTTAAGGCAGGCTTACCTATAACACTTGCTTAGTGGGTTTTATTGTGCTGTTAGAGCTTCCTGAAAATTGCTCCTATTCACCAATTTAAATCTCATCGACATCAGGACTTCGAGAGGTTACTAAACTTTCTCTCAATTCTCTTGAAAGTTTTATAGCTCTTTGGAATTTGAACAGAATTTAAGTAAACCAATAAGTTCAGTTATCCAACATCAAATGACTATTTTACAACAAATTTAATCATTTCAAATTCTGTTATCAAATCATGTATGAATTCTCTCTGAAGAATGGTAGAAGAACCCATTAAGATAGCTCCTAGCTGGATACATAATTGGGGTACATAATCAGGACCCAGCATTTTGCTGCATACAGGAAACCCACCTCAGTGAAAAAGACAGACACTACCTCAAAGTAAAATGTTGGAAAATATTTTCCAAGCAAATCGTCCCAAGAAACAAGCTGGAGTAGCCATTCTATTATCCAATAAATAGACTTTCAACCAAAAGTTATCATAAAAGATAGGGAAAGATGCTACATACTTCTCAAAGAAAAAAAAATCCACCAAGATGAACTCTCAGTTCTGAACATCTATGCCCCAAATGCAAGGGCATCCACATTTGTAAAAGAAATTTTATTAAAGCTCAACACATACATTGCACCTCACACAATAATAATGGAAGACTTCAACACCCCACACTCACCAACAAACAGATCATGGAAACAGAAACTAAACAAAGACAGAGTGAAACTAGCAGAAGTTATGAACCAAATAGATTTAACAGATATTTACAGAACATTTTACCCTAAAGCAAAAGAATATACCTTCTTCTCAGCATCTCAAAACTAACCATCTAATCAGACACAAAACAAGCCTCAACCAATATAAGAAGACTGAAATAATCTCATGCATCCTATCAGATCACCATGGACTAAGGCTAGTCTTTAATAACAACAAAAACAACAGAAAGCCCACATACACATGGAAGCTGAACAACTCTCTACTCATTGATAACCTGGTCAGGGAAGAAATAAATAAAGAAATTAAAGACTTTTTTACAATTTAATGAAAATGAAGGCACAACATACCCGAACTTATGGGACACAATGAAAGCAATGCTAAGAAAAAAACTCATAGCTCTGAGTGCCTTCATAAAGAAATTGAAAAGAGAATACACTAGCAGTTTAACAGCTCATCTGAAAGCTCTAGAACAAAAAGAAGCAAATATACCCAAGAGGAGTAAAAGGCTGGAAATAATCAAACTTAGGGCTGAAATCAACCAAGTAGAAACAAAAAGAACTATACAAAGAGTCAACAAAATTAGGAGCTGGTTCTTTGAGAAAAATCAATAAGATAGATTGTGGGTAAGGCTGCTGGGAAATGCAGAGAGGGTTCCTCCAGGCTGTAGGTAGTTAGATGGCTGGGAACGCTGAGAGTTTCTCCATCGGGAAGTTAGGCATGGCTGCGGTAGCTCCACAATTCCTCATGGTACAGCCCCAATGACATGAGAAAGTCCATGGGTTTTTACAGGCTTTAATGTCATGGTGGAGGGTGGAGGGATCTGGATACACCCCTCTCCCCCAAATCCAAAGCAGACCTGAGGGGGAGGGGCTGGGGAAGAATGTTTAATTGGATTCACCCTCTAGCCTTCAGGTATCTCATCAGCATGTAAATCTCTCTTGAGCCTGAGGCCTGTTCCTCTTGACTGATAGCCATAGACCTCTTTGTGGGAGGGGCTGTGGAGAGGGTTTAAGCTAAATGAAAAGAACCAGGGCCCGGGAGCAAAGCCAAACTCCTGCAGTCCAATAATGGTCCGGGGTTCCAAGCTCATGATCAACCAAGCACCCAGCTGCTTCTCACAGTTCACTGCCCCACTTCCCCATAACAGATAAGCTTTTAGCCAGATTAGCCAGAGAGCACAGGGACAGTATCCAAATTAATAAAACCAGAAATGAAAAGGGAGATATAACTACAGAAACTGATGAAATTCAAAAAAATCACCAGATCCTACTACAAAAACCTATATTCAACAAAACTGGAAAATCTAGATGAAATGGATGATTTTCTAGATAGACAGTACTCAAAGTTCTAACCAGAGCACTTAGGCAACAAGAGGAGGTCAAAGGGATCCAAATTGAAAAGGAGGAAGTCGAGATATCACTATCTGCAGATAATGTGATAGTATACATGAGGGACCCCCAAAAATTCACCAGAGAAAAATTCCATAGTGTTGTGGCCCCGAGCTGCCCCACACTTGGGAGCCAAAATGTCACAGGCCACTCTGTAAGTGTTGGAACCTGCACTGCCAAAAGCCTTGGGGACTAACTTGTTAGCCCACACTGCCCCAAGCAGCTCCAGTCTGTGGGTTGGGGTTCAGCAAGAGAGAGAGTGAGGACGGATGCGAGGAATGGAGACCAGACAGAGTATGATTCAATCCCGTTTATTCTTCAGTCTCTCTTCTTAGTCCAAGTCCCAAGTCTTGAGTTTCTAGTCCCTAGTTCCTAGTCCCTAGTGCCTCCAACTTCCAAGTTCTTTCTCCAAGTGCTAAGTGCCTACTACCTAATAATAATTCTTCTTCTGAGTTCTCTAGTCCAAGTGTCTTCTTCCTCAATGCCTAATTCCTACTCCAAGTTGTACTCTAAGTTGTGTCTGATTCTCTGTTCCAAGTTCTCTAAGTTGTACTCTGCCGAGTGTCTAATGTCTACCAACTACTCCTAGTGTCTGATTCTCTGTTCCTCCAAATTGTTCTGAACTCTCCTGTCTGCCTCTCGCCTTTTATACGTCTCACTTCTAAGCCATGCCTCTAAGCCACGACTTTAATCATGCCCTTAGGTCTTGTCTCTAAATCTGATCTCTAAGTCACACCCTTAAGTCACACACCTTTAAGTCTCACACACCCAAGGGAAAATTCTGGGTATCTAAAGCAAGATGTTATCAGAGTGTGCTCAGCTGTTGCAGGCTAATGTAATCAAGTCTCTTATCAGGGTATATGGCTGAAAATGGCTGCAAGGATGATAGCTGCCTTCTGTCGGCTCCCCACACCATAGCTGATAAACAACTTCAGCAAAGTGGTTGGATATAAAATTAACTCAAACAAATCAATAGCCTTCCTCTACTCAAAGGATAAATGGGATGAGAAAGAAATTAGGAAAATGACACCCTTCACAATAGTCACAAATAATATAAAATAACTTGGTGTGAGTCTAACCAAGGAAGTGAAAAACTATATGACAAGAACTTCAAGTCTCTGAAGAAAGAAATTGAAGAAGATCTCAGAAGATGGAAAGATCTCCCATGCACATGGATCAGCAGGATTAATATAGTAAAAATGGTCATCTTGCCAAAAGCAATCTACAGATTCAATGCAATCCCCTTCAAAATTCCAAATCAATTCTTCATAGAAATAAAAAGACCAATTTGCAAATTGATTTGGAATAACAAAAAACTCAGGATAGTGAAAACTATTCTCAATAATAAAGAACACCCAGGGGAATCACCATCCCTGACCTAAAGCTGTGCTACAGAGCAATAGTGATAAAAAACTACATGGTATTGGTACAGAGACAGGAAGGAAGATCAATGAAATAGAATTGAAGACCCAGAAATGAACCCGCATACCTATGGTCACTTGATCTTTGACAAAGGAGCTAAAACCATTCAGTGGAAAAATGACAGCATTTTCAACAAATGGTGCTGGTTCAACTGGAAGTCAGCATGTAGAAGAATGCAAATCAATCCATTCTTATCTCCTTGTATAAAGATCAAGTCCAAGGAGGACTTCACATAAAACCAGATACACTGAAACCAATAAAAGAGAAGGTAGGGAAGAGCCTTGAATACTTGGGCACAGGAGAAAAGTTCTTGAAGAGAACACCACTGGCTTATCCTCTAAGATTAAGAATTGACAAATGGGGACCTCATAAAATTGCAAAGCTTCTGTAAAGCAAAGTACACTGTCAGTAGAACAAAAATGGCAAACAATAGATTGAGAAAAGATCTTTACCAATCCTACATCCAATAGAAGGCTAATATCCAATATATACAAAGAACTCAAGAAATTAGACTCCAGACAACCAAATAACCCCATTAAAAATGGGGTACAGAGCTAAACAAAGAATTCTCAATTGAGGAAACTCGAATGGCTGAGAAGCACCTAAAGGTGAGCATCCTTTGTCTTCCTTCTTATTTTTTGCTGAGCTTGGATCTTGGCTCCAGGGATCCCTTTTCTCTGTCTCCTCAGTGCTTAGATTATATATGTTTGCTGCTGTACCTGGTCTTTTAACATGGGTGCTGTTGACTTAGCACAGGCTAATGCTTGTATACAATGCACTTCACAAACTGCAGCATTTCCCCAGCCCCTTTATGCATAAAATTTCATTTTGTATGGGAGATTTGTTCCCTTATGTGATAAGAATATTCAAATGTTTCATAATTTTTGTGTAAATGAAATAAATTTCTCACATAAAAGGAGTCAATTATATTTGTAAAATCTTTGGCTTATTTTACCTTTGGTTCAAATTTCCAAATAAATTTGATTCTCTAGTCTATTAAAGTGTACCACCATTTTTATTCTTGGGTGTTTCTTCAAATACATGTTATATTCATTTCACTCATTTAATAAATTTCTACAGTTAGGATTTTGGTCCCTCACCCTAACCTAGCTTTTATTTTTTATTTTTTATATTTTATTTATTTACATTTCAGATGTCAACTCCTTTTCCCATTTCCCTTCCCTAGAACCCCCTATCTCAACCCCTCCTTCTTTTGGCTTTTATATCATTTAAATTACATGCAAGTATTGAGGTCAGTTCTAGGTTAAGGGAATAGCAATACAATAGATGCAAATAGTCAAGGAACAAGCAATACAATAAACACAAGTAGTAAAAGAACAAGCTAAGTAATAAACAAATTTCCATGAATACTCCCATGGTCACTGTTTCTAAGAGCTTATCAGAATGACCAAAATATCTGAGCCAACTTCCCTGTCCTAGCCCAAAGTCATTTTCTTGTCTGAAGCCTACTTCCTTGTTCTAGCCTAAAATTTAGCTTCCTGCCTGAAATTACTTCCTTGTTCTAGCCTAATGTCAGATTCCTGCATGAAGCTTACTTTCTTGTTCTTGGCCAATGTCAGATTCCTGCAAAGCAGCCCATTTCCTTGTTGGCCCATGTCAGCTTCTTGCCAAACAGCCCCAAAAGCTCTACACATCTCCCCCTATTTTACTTCATTAACAAGACTGAGCCTGTCTTAGGTGGTTCTGACAAAAATGCCTTCTTTAACCATCATGAAATATGCATTATCCAAAGCAATGCACTTCTGTCTTAGGTTGGTAAGGCTCTGTGCAGAATCTTACCTGTCCTTGGCTTGCCAGCCTGTTAATTTAATAACTCTGACTGGGGATCCATTTTCAGGTTCAAGCCATGTACTTTGGCTGCCAACATGTTGATGTTGTTAAAGACAAGCTTTAACATGATGGGCAGGAATAAAAGTATTCCCAGGACAAAAAGGGCCAGCATGACCAAGCTATATATGCCATTCTTGAAACTTGACCAAAATAGAAATACTGACCTCAGGCCATGGATAATTTTATCAGCAGTGTCAGCCGAATCAAAGCTCAGCAGAGCAGCATTTTATAAATTCATAATCTCACTATATAAAGTTAAAACATCCAGAGAGGTGTTAGAATTATGCAAAATACACTGCAAGTATCTTTAAACTTTTTCCTAATTATAATGACTATCATTGTAAATTTTAGAAGTAACACAAATCCAATGGTATTTGGCATGACACTAGAAATGGCTCCTTACTCTTAAACTCTGGACTTTCTTTCAATAATTTAAATAGGATAAAAAGCAGCAATATGTTGTTCCAAACACCTTTCTAAATCCTCTTGTATTCTCAGCACATTAGTAACATTTTTTGCTAAATGATTAACAAAAAGTAGCTGTCTTAACTTCTTGTGTCAAAGCAATTGCACAAGCAGTGGTGCTAGCAATTAATGTAATTAAAGCTGTTATATCAGCAATAATTAAGCTCACTACCCTCTTGCTTCTGCTTAAAGCCTGATCCACTTCTTTCAGTACTTGCAAGCTATTTTTAGAATACCAAGGTTCTGCAATACTCAGGACACTAAAACAAAAGCTGGTTGATAGACCTCTGTAACTGATATGCTGGATTTCAACACACTAACACAATTAGAAAGTGTATAGTCAATGCAACTTACATGAAATACTGTAGAAGAAACACAAGTAATTTTAACTTGACATTTAAAAGAGCCTTAACACAGTGCTATCACCTGTTTGAAATCCAGATCCTGCCCCAACTTATCTCTTGCTAACATAGCATCTTAGAGAATTCCAGCTAACTTCCATATATGTCTCTGAAAATGTTCAGAACCAGACTTCTGAATGAAGACTGTTATTTCCAATATTGGATTGATTTCTAGACAAGTACATGATTGAGTCTGAATAACTGGTTACATTTAAGAACAATGAATGAATCATTATAACTTCTCTTTTTGATTCTCTGTTCCACAATGTCTAAAAACTTGAGACAAGGCAGCTTGTCTCATCAGGGGTATAGGTAAGCAATGGTGGGTCAGGAACATTTGTCCAATACAGCTCCCCAGTCACCCTTGTCAAGGCACACAGCAAGCTCACAGGTCAGCATCCTTCTTTGTCCTGCCATCAATATGTCTCACCTGTCACTCTGGCAGCCACAATGCTCCTTCAGCATCCTGCAGAAAAAACACAAACATGTCCTGTTCCCCATATTAAATACATAATTGAGATCATGCCTTATGCTAGTAAGTAGATCCTTCCCTTTCACCTATGCATAAATATGCCCAGTTGTAGAGCACCATAGACACTCAGCACCAAGTTCCTTGGCATCCAATTTATTTTTTAAAAAATAAAAATAAAAAGAACATGATTTAAATAAATTTCTGGTGTATGGAGATATATCTTCCCCTTTTTTATTTTATGAAAATATTGTTTAAAGTTCTATGTGCCCTGTCCACAGTCTCTTGTCCTTGTCAATTATAAGGAATCTCAGTAATATGGGTAATGTTAAATTTCTGCCAAAATGTCTCAAATGTTTGACTTGGATAACCAGTTCCATTATCTGATTTTTTGTTTGTTTGTTTTTGTATTTCTTTTTGTTTTTTTATTATTGTATACTTTATTTATCTACATTTTAGATGTTATCATCATTCCCCATTCCCCCTGAAAACCCATTATCCTATCCTCCCTCCTCCTATTTCTATGAGGGTATGCCACCACCCATTCACCCACTCCCACCTCCCTGCTCTCTAATTCTCCCTCACTGGGGCATCCAGCCTCCAAGGGACCAAGGCCTTCCTCTCTCACTTATGCCTGACAAGTCCATCCTCTACTACATCTACAGCTGGAGCATGGGTCCCTCCATGTGTGTTCCCAGGCTAGTTGTTTAGACCCTAGGAGCTCTGGTTTGTTGGTATTGTCTCTCTCCCTGTGGGGCTGAAAGCCCCTTCAACTTCTTCAGTCTTCTCTCTGCCTGTACCTTTGGGGACCCCATGATCAGTTCGATGGTTAGCTGGGAGCACCTGTCTCTGTATATGTCAGGCTCTGGCAGTGCCTCTCAGGAGACAGGTATATCAGGTTCCTGTCAGCATGCACTTCTGGACCTCCACAACAGTGTTTTGTATATGCTTATTGCACCTGGGGTGGATCCGCAGGTGGGGCAGCCTCTGGATGGTTCCTCCTTCAGTCTCTGACGCAAACATCTCTGTATTTGCTCCTGTGAGTATTTTGTTACTGCTTTTAAGAAGGACCTAAGTGCCCACACTTTGATCTTTTTCTTAAGCTTCATGTGGTCTGTGAGTTGTGTCTTGGGTATTGTGAGATTTTGGGCTACTATCCGATTATCAATGAGTGCATACCATGTGTGTTCTTTTGTGATTGGGTTACCTCAATCAGGATGATATTTTCTAGTTTCATCCATTTGCCTAAAAATTTCATGAATTCATTGTTTTTAATAGCTAAGTAATACCCCATTGTGTAAATGTACCACATTCTCTGTATCCATTTCTTTGTTGAAGGACATTTGGGTTCTTTTCATCTTCTGGCTATTATAAATAAGGCTGCTATGAACATAGTGGAGCATATGTCCTTATTATATGTTGGAGCATCTTTTGGGTATATGCCCAGGAGTCTAACCTAGTTTTCTGTCACCTGATGCTTTGAATCTTTTTCCACATTTTCCCTATTTTACTCAACAGCTCTTGATTTTATGACAGCTCTTAGCCTTCCAAGGTAAAAGCTACTTTATCTGTGATGATCATTGTAAGCACAATTATTTGCTCATCTGTTGCTGTGATAAAACCCATGAGCATGGCAACTCATAGAAAGATGAATTTATTTGGGCTGTGGTTCTAGAAGAACAGCAGTGAGTTTAGCACAACAGAAAGCAACAGGCACGGTGGCTGGAAAAAAATTGAGAACTCACACACTTCACTGCAAGCACAAACCAGACCTAGTGGACTGGAAATGGGTAAGGCTTTTTACTCTCAGACCTCAACTCTGGTGACATACTTCCTCCATCAAGGCTACACTTTCTAAGCCTCTCCAAAGAGTGCCACCCACTGGGGTCAAGAATTCAAATATCTGGGCCTGTGGGAGGCATTGTCATTTAAATGACTACGTGAGTGATATAATATTGTCTCCATGTCCTTTTCACATTAACACATTATTATGACAGTGTTAAAGTGCTGATACTACCAAAGTATTTTCAATATAGGAACACTTGGTTTGCTATGTCTGCATCGAAAGATCTTAGATATTTATGTTGATTCCCCTCCTTTATATACTACTCCATATACTAAAGCCATTGTGTTACTAAGGAATTATGACCTCTTAATAGGCTGCAGATATCATATGTCCCTTCAACAGCTGTGAGCTGCCAAACTGCAGTAATTTAGGAAGTCATGATTTTTCTATGTAATGGAATACTTACTAGGTGCTAAATCTTGTTCTAATTTTAAACCAATACATTATTTTAAACAAATCATTGTCTCCAAGTTGGATCTCAGTTTAGTACAGTTGTGTTTTAACATGTATGGTATATATGGGTCTATAACAACGTGGGTATCAAATCTGAATTTCTCAATCATTTTAACATTATTTAATTGTCGTTTATAACTTGTCCTGATTTGGAGAGAAGATGAGTCAGGCCTGTTAATTTAAGATTGTTAGGAAAGTGAGTCACGTATCTAAACATTGTTTTAGTTTGTGGTCTCCCTTTGTGTAACTTACCCCCACCTAGTGGTTCAAAGGTAAAACTGCAACTCCTACTTAGAAAATTTCACACTTAACTGTGTTGTAATCAAATTCACTCCCATTCCTTGTCTTCCGGTTCCTTTACCCTCCCGTCTTTGTCTCTCATGTTCATATATGTTTTTAATCCACAGAGTCCACTTAGTGCTGCTTGTATGTGCATGGATGTAGGAGCATTTACCGGAGTGTAGCCTCTCAAGGGCTGATCTTCATAAGAAAACTGAATCTGCCTTCCCTAGCATGAATCACTTGACCATTTCTGCTCAGCTGGGATGGGGTTACATGATTCCCTTCTCTGTCTATAATGGGTTCTTGCATAGCTTGATCTTGGGCAGGTCTTTTGTATGATGTCATAGCTTCTGTGAGTCCGTGTGTGCCGTAGCTCTATCATGCCCAGCAAATAATGTTTGCAGCAGACATCTACTGCAATTTGCTCTTACATTCTTTCTGCCCCTATCTCACTGTGATGCCTCAGCTGTGGAGGGAGAGCCAAGCACTCCACTGTCTTTTATTTTCTGCACATGTACTATATTAATCCTCATTGACTGAAAAAAAAGATGTTTCCCTAATGAGGATTGAAAGAAACACTAATCTATGAGTACAAAGAATTCAGAGGGCAATTTATTACTGTATCTATTTAGGAGAATAATAGTGTTAGATTCTCCTTTAGGGCATGTCCTAACCAGGCCCAGGTTTTTGTCCCAGTTAACCTTACCAAGCATAAGCTTCATTTTGTGGAGTGATCCTTAAAGTGGTCCAATGAGGAAGTGTTAGGTACTATGACAACACTGTGCCTCTATTGTACTCACGGGCATACGTCTACCCCATTTAATCCCACTTGTTCTACAAGCTCCTATCCTGACTTCCCTAAGTGAGAAATGGTGACCAGGAAGTTGTAAGATAAAATAAACCATTTCCTTCCCAAGTTGCAGTTTGGGTCATGGTGTTTATCACAGCAATAGAAAGTAAAGTAAGACAGACATCATTAGATATGAAAGACATTCTTAAATGATTTTCTCATTTATTTGGCTTCTGGAGTATCAAAATCTACTAATTTTAAGTATTTTCTAAGTACTTCTCTAATACAAGCATTAAACTGCAGATTCCTTTCATTTACTGTATCCCATCAGTGTTCATAAACTGCATTTCCAGTTTTGTTCAAATGAAAACACTTTTAAATTTATTTTTGAATAATATATATATGTGTGTGTGTCTGTGTGTGTGCACATGCACACACTTGTCACTTATTTTTGAATAAAATATTTATATATGTGTGTGTGCACATACACACACTTGTCACTCTCACATGCACATGTGTACAAGGGTCATATGTTAAGGTCAGAGGACAACTTTTGATGTTTGGTTCCCGCTTTACGCCTTGTTGAGAAACGGAGTCTCTGTTGATGTGCTGGGAACACAGGGTTGTGCCATGCATCTGACTTTTTACGTGAATTCCAGAGACTGAAGTCAGATCATCAGACAAGGCATAAAGAGCCTTTATGCACTGGACCACCTACCTGAAACTTTTGCAACTCCAGTCTTATTAAAAAAACATATCTTGTCCAATTTATAAACAGTCTAGATATTTTTTCAGTTAATTTTTGTTATTATTTCCACCATAGTTTGTGGCTTTGCCACATAAAGAGACATTACAAATTGCATCAGCCTCTAGCATTCTTGGCACAAAGAAGATTGAGAGAAGATATAAATTACTGTTCCCACCCTAACCTGGGGAGTAGAGCCTAAAAGTAAGTTGGAGTGAAGTCTCATGCAATAGTCAGCTTTATTCAGGGCATCAGACAATTTATACTTTGAGGGTATTCTGAAAACAAAGCACAGTCATGTGAGCAAAGTGAGCAGGAGTTCAAGCTGTATGCAGTCACAGGATCAAGGTGTGTTCACAAGAGTTTAGGCTGCATACAGTCATGAGGACAACTCGTGCTTGAAAGTCTCATTTAAATAGCAACATAATGGGTAATCTGAAGTAAACCACTCCTCTCTATTACTTTTGGGAGGGGCCTGAAAGCATGTTCCAAAACCAAATCCATACTTAGAAGAAACAGCGGTTATAAGATTCTTGTTTGCCTTTAGATGCATGGCATGCATGGCTACTATGTCACATGTGTCTCAGTAGGTGGCAGAGAGGAGAGAGGCTAAGCCTACACTCAGTGTTCTGACCTAAGAACATCTGAAAGATTAGTAGCTTAACATTTCCTGACAAAAGCGAGAATAAAATGATCACTGGTTCAGTACCAGGCTGTTGGGGGCGGACTTTTAGCAGAAAGCAGCTATCAGCTTTGCAGCCATCTTGAGCCATATACCCTGACATGTGACTTGGATTACAATAGCCTACAACAGCTGAGCACACTCTGATAATCTTGGTTTAGATACCTTGAGATTAAAGGTGCGTGAGATTAAAGGTGTGTGAGATTAAAGGTGTGTGACTTAAGAGTGTGACTTAGAAGTGTAGAGATCAGATTTAGAGACAAGACCTAAGGGCATGATTAAAGGTGTAACTTAGAGGCGTGGCTTAGAAGTAAGACATATAAAAGGTAAAGACAGAATCAGACTGACATTAGACGAAGGAGACTATAGAGGGAGAATCAGACAGGAGACACTTAGAGGAAGAGAGACTGAAGAATAAACGGGATTGAACCACACCCTGTCTGGTCTCCATTCTTTGAGTCTGCCCTCACCCTCGCTCTTGCTGAACCCCGACCTGCAGACCGGAGGAGCAGCAGCTTGGGCCGGGATACAGTGGCTGCCCAAACGTGGGTCGGCCCGGGCCTCAACATTTTGCCTGGGCTGCAACATTTATTTTGGCCGCCCCAACGTGGGGCTAGTGTGGACCCCAACACCAGGCAGGCCTGGATGGGCTCCCAGGACAGGGACCAAGCCACAGACTAAAGCAACTCAACCTGAAACCATAGGTCCCAGGTAAGAGTGAACCTGAGACAGATGACCCTCTCAAAGGACCACTGAGGCTGGACAGGTGAGAAGTGAGCCTAAACCAACCACCAGGCTGGTGCTATGTGGCCCAGACAGAGAACTAGCCTGAGTTGACCACATGTTCAGTGCCCCATGCCAGCTGACCCTTAGCCAGTGCCATAATGTACCTGGTAGAGGAGAGGCAGCACATAAGCTGCTGCAAAGCAAAAGACGTGATAACATTTATTGAAGAATCATTTTTCTATAAAAATCTGGGCTGAGTGTGGTGGTAGGTGATCAGATAGTGAATGTGCAGGTTGCTGCATAGCCTTCATGTCCAGGGTTCCCGCTCACCCCCTGTTGTACATACTACCTAGTGTAAAATGAATGAACAGACTGATGACTTTATATTAGTCAACCACACCCCTGTTTCCATGAACCCTTACCATCACCATGGAACCATACTAAAAATGGCCCAGAAAATACGGTCAACTTGAAATACCTAAAGCTCATGCAATGAATATTGATTTTTGAAACACTTTTGAATCCCTTTCTTTTCAGCATCCTTAATATGCCCCCAGAAGACACAGTTTTTGTATTGCCTGTTAAATTGTGGCTCACTGTGTGAATATTGTGTGGAGTTGGATGTCCACACACAACAATAAAAATATTATTGGATCAGTTATGATTAAGAAAATTTGTCCTCCGATCATGTTTTCTGAACTTTACATACCCAAGTTGATGTCCTGCAATATGACATGTAAATTCTCAAAGTGTCAATTTTTGTATTCATAAAATGAGGACAAGAATATGTGAAGACTCAATATAACATGGGAAATGAAGATGGAGCAAAAACTGGAGCAGAGGATATGAAAAGTGCTGTGGTCGCTGTTATCCTGAGAAGGACTGGGAAGCATACTTCTGAAAACAGGAAAGCAAATCTTTGTGTTACGGGGCGGGGGGCAGTTTTATAACGGTATAGAGCTACTTCAAGTGCTACAAGCTGCATAGTGACTCATCAACGATTACAGATACAGTTGCCTTTGTGTGCTGCAGCCATAAGGTAAGTCATCAAATGCTGATGATAGCCACAGATCTACTGTGTTGATCACAGGAAAATAACATCTGTTACATGATAAACCAGATTCAGACCAAAAAAAAAAAAAAAAAAAAAAAAATCTAGCACTTTTCTCACCACCTTTCACAGTGTTTGAACCAAGAGCTATCTTGAAAAGAATATATTGCTGGATCCTCTCTGGTAGATATCATGAAATAACTTTCATGTGGGCCATGTGGCCGTGATGGGCACCATGGCCAGTGTTCCCACAAAGTGGCCAGGAGTGAGACTTGTTCCACATGATTAAAGGAAGTTGAGGACCATAGCTATGAGAGCTTCTCCCCCCACCCCATGCTGCACCCCCAGTTTAGAGACCACAGATCTCTGAGGTACTTGGAAACATGCAGCAGCTTGGACGTTAGACCCAGGTGCACATATGAGGGCCTCTGGAACCAGAGATCACGTGCCCATCCCATATGCTCTGAAGTTCCTAGGAATTTGTAGTGCCTCCAGTATTACCCATATGCTTGCCCACAGTCTGAAGGTGCCTTACACATCCTTTCAAAGTTGTTCGGTTAGGACATCTCTAAGGATTCAAGCAAAAGCCTTTGGAATGAATACATTTTCACAAACCATACCAATACACTCCATGGGATAACACAGAGCTGAGCTGAGCCCATATATCCTACCACTGCTGAGAGGTAAGAGGAATGATGGCAGCTGGTCTGTGCCCTTCCCCCACACTGACAATCTGTCCAGGTTGAGCAGGCCGGTACATGCTGTTTACCACTAGAGATAACAAAGGACCTGGGAAGCTGGAGACCTGCAGTCTGCCACAGGAGTTGAGCTGAATGGATTGCCTGCTGAGCTTGCTGGCTACACCTCTGGCCTGTGATTAAGGATGCACACCCCTCACTCACATTGCTGAGCTATCTTTGACACCTTCCAGACTGCTATCTCCTTGCCCAGCCCCTGGGCTGAACCAAGAAGAGACTCTGGGGGGTGGGGCTTCCCCCTTTATATGTGAAAGCAAATTATTAAACTATGGGCCTTGATCAGAGAACTTTGTCTTGGCCTCATG
Source organism: Arvicanthis niloticus (assembly GCF_011762505.2). Taxonomy (NCBI): domain Eukaryota; kingdom Metazoa; phylum Chordata; class Mammalia; order Rodentia; family Muridae; genus Arvicanthis; species Arvicanthis niloticus. The sequence goes on from NC_133438.1 coordinate 15,167,788, forward strand.
TCTTCCCGCCGTTCCCCTATTCTCAGCTTCTCTTTCAGGTCAACCCATTCAGCTGTTGCTGCAGGCAGCAACACTGGTCCACTCCAAACTTGTTTGTTCAATTCTCAATTAGATTGTTTTGTTTCATAATTTCTTTTCTTCCTTATTGATCTCGTTACTTTTGTTAATTCTAACTTGTGTGGGTCTGTTGCTCGTGAGTGGACATGGGCTCTGTTGGGTTGAGTTGTGGATCCTCCGTGTCTGCCATGGGTCAGTGGAGGCAGAAGCACAGGAATTTGACTGAGTTCACTCCACACGGTGCTGGGCAGATGTCAGGCTGTGAGAAGTCACAGAACTCCACTCTGGGCATGGGGAGATTTCAGTCTGAGGTTCCTCAGGAGCAGAGCTCCTGGGTTGGGGGTCTCCAGGCCCAGGCGGCTGACCAGAGGCCGGCTGGTCTCAGCCCTTGGGCTCCCAGATGCTGCTGGGAGACTGTAGAAGAACTGAGATGGGAGGGGAGGCATATGGGCTGGACTGGCCTGCAACCAAGAGGGAGGAGAGAGAGAGGAGCTCCAGCATGCCCTGCAGGGTAGAGACTCTTGGTTATGGTAACTCACTTGGCTGGGTCACGGCTGGCCTGGCTAGCTTGCTTGAGTTGGCAGGCCTCTGTGGCTGGAATGTAGAGAAGTCTTCCTGCGGGAGATTAGGTGGCAGCTCGGTAGTTGAAGACCATTTCCAAGGACCCCCATGGTGGGGCCCCAAATACAAGAGGAAGTCCATGGTTTTAAAAGGTTTATTGTCATGGCCAAAAGTGGATGAAGCTGTACCCCATGTCCTCAGGTCAGGCCTGAGGTTAAATATCTTTTGCAAGGAGGAGGGTCTGGGAAGGATTGCTTAGTTGGCTACGCCCTCTGGTCTTTAGGTATCTCATTAATATGGAGATCTCTTGAGGCTCTGCAGCCTGTAGTCATACCCTCTACCTGTGCTATGTGACCTAAGGCCACAAGTCTTTCTTTAGAAGGGTTTGTGGATAAGTAAAAGTAACCAGGGTCCAGGCAAGGCCAAACACCCATCGTCCCATTAGGGTATGCAGGGTTCGAGGCCTGTGCTCAACCAGGTACCCAGCTGCCTCTCACAGCCCATTGCCCCACAAACTTGGAACGTTAAGTATATTTTTGTCTGTTCCATGTTACTTTTACCCTCTTCTTATCATTATTAGTGGTGTGGTAGTTGTCTTCAGTCATTTTTACTGTTTCTCTGTTTTGTTTTTGATGCAGCTGTTCTTGTGATTTTCTTTCTTCTTTCTGCATAGAGACTGACAAAAAATTCTTGAACCCTTAAGCAGTTTCAGGGAATATTTTGTCACTAAACTACCCTCCTGGTTTGTAGAGAATGAGGGAGTTGGCCTGGCCTTGAACAGCATGAATCACAAGTTTCTCAGGTTATTAAAATCCATGGCTCCTGAGGCACAATGTATTCTCCAGTTCCAGAGAGACCCGATGTACTCCCTCAGGCAGGAAAGCATTCAGGCAGATTTGCGTTTCTATGTTCCCATAGATGTCAAGGAAGCATGAGAGCTTAACTGGACAATTGGTCTTAGACATTAAACTTGCACAGTTTGGAAACATCATTGTGCCTTAGCAACTACAACTGTATTGATCCTGGCAATTGCCATTGTATTTTTTTTTTCTGATAAAGATATTTAAAAGTCTTTTTGCTCTCAATAAAATTTGCCACAGCCTCAGTTTTGCTGTGGACCCTCCAATTGGCCTGATTTAATTCCTTGCAGCCATATCAGGTGACCCTGATGCAATAAAAGAAATTGCATCTTACTACAGCCATGACCTAGGCTTTTATAAACCTTGGTTCATATGTTAAGAAGTGAGAAGACAGACCCCACCTTCAAGCCTTCAAGTTGCCAATCCAGCCCCAAGTAGTCATGACAGAGGAGGACAGATGTCAGGAGTCATGTAGGAACAGCTAAGACTACCCTAGAGGTGGCCTTCCTGGAGGTGGCCCACCTTTTTACATGGCCTAGGATGGATGAGATCTGAGAGGCAAGGTCTCAAGAGACTTCACTTCAGGATTGCTTCTTGCAGCTGATATGCTTTTCCTGTCACTCTTACACAGCCTAAGGATTCCTGGGCATGAGCCCACCCTACTGAGCAGACTTCCTGCAGATCAACATAAGGATGAACTTTCATGAGTTAATGCACTTTACATGAATTAATGATTCCTGATCTGATTTAAATAATTTAAAAAAGTTTTAAGAGATAGTTTTAGTTGTTTGATAGAAAGATTTAATAATGTTAGAATCAAGAATAGAATGTCCACACTCTTCATAATAGTAAGTAAAGGTGCACAATGAGGAATAGAATGAGCTTCTGTAATTACATTAAAAAGAGAAATAGGCTTGGAAGAAACATTCATTCTAGGTCAAGTCCAATGATGAAGCAACAGGTATGCACTATAATAGGGCAAGGCCATGTGAAACTGTTGCTTTGAACTTATAATGAGCATATAGAATGAAACACTACTTTGAACTTAATATCAACATCCTTCTGTAACTCCAATTTTACATAACATTTTATCTCTGATGTAATTTTCTAAAGAACTTTTTTTAAGAAGAAAGAAATAATGTTGGCTTGGGGGTGTTCTACCTCATCCATTCATCCATCTATCTATCCACCTATCTATCCAAATGCATATGCTTGGATGCATGAACACTTGTGGAGTTTTAGTGAAATTGTAAAAGTATTCTCCAAATCCTAGGGATGACATGAAAATTTAGACACAAGAGATATTTGTGATCCCAAGCATGTATGGCCAGAAAAGAACTCTACTATGTGTTATAATAAAATATCAAGGGTAAAGAACAAAGAAAGAATATTAAAAAGTGCTAGTAGACATAGCAATACACTCCTGCAGTCCAGCAACTAGGCTATGGAGACAGGAGAATCAGGAGTTCAAAGTCACCCTCAGTTACATAGAAAATTAAGGGCCAGCTTGGGCTATATGAGACTCTTTCTGAAATTCTCATCTCCCAACTCTACCTCTCAATGTCACAAAGTAATTGCTTCCCAAAATTATAAGAGACAACCACTTAATGTTGTGAAGACAAAGCCAATAGCAACAGGTTTCTCAATAGAAACTCTAAATCCCATGAGGACATGCAAAGATGTCTTTCATGGTAACAAACAAATAATCCTTTTTTTGAAATGTCAACCTAGATTATTACACACAAAATGGTAAGTAAAATTCAAAGAAAATGGAATCTGAAGGCATGCAATAAAACTTGTTTTAAAATAGGAAAGAATAGACTAAAGAAATTAGAAGAGGGAGATAAATACAAATTAAGGGGAACGTCCATCATGAATACAGAATGATTTAATCATACATGGACTGATAGAATATACAGTCTTAAAAAGCAAACACTATAGGACATAAAACAGAGATCAGCCCCCAAACAATAGTTGTGTATGATTTTGACAGTCTACTAAGGCAATAGATAAATGGCAAATTAGAAGAATCATCCAGAGAAAAGCATAACTGAGAAATATAAAATTTAAGTTACAATGAAGACTACCAAGCCTATGTAAGTGAAATCTAAGACAATTATGTTCTCAATAAATCAATCACCAATGATGGAGTACATATTTGTGTTATTATCACAGGATAATTTTCACAACTATATCAGATTGTTAGCCATAAAGCATATCTTAATAAATTAAAAATAATAAAATGACAAGAGAATGAAACCAGAAATCAAGAACAAGAGGAGTTATACAAACACATGGTGGTTACTTATAGACTGGGCCAAGGAAGCAATACAGAGAACATTTCAAAAGCTCCTAAATACAAAGAGAACTGGAGAACAATATAGCAAGATCTGTGTGATACAATGAAAATAGACCTAGAGGGAAGCTTATATAGTTCCACATGCCTATATAATAAAAAAATATGTCAAACACATATGTCAAACACATAACTGCCATCGTTACTTTTATATTGGAGTAAATAAAACAGCATGGCTAAGGCAATCTATAAAAGACTGAGTTTACTTGGTGACTCATGGTTATAGAGGGATAAGACTCTGTCAGTATAACATCTGGAAAGCATGGCAGCAGGCAGATGGAGCCAAGAGCTAGAAGCTGAGACCAGAGGGCTGAGGGCTCACTAACAAGCCACCAACATGAAGTAGAGAATGAAGTGGAAATGGTGGGAAGCTTTAAAATCTCAAAGCTTGCCTCTGGTGCTTCATTTCTTCCACCTAGGCCATACCCTTCAAGCCTCCCCAAAGAAAGTTACTAACTGAGGACCAAGTATTCAAGTGCCTGAGATTATGAATAGTAGTTAGTGGTTGTTCAAGCCACTAAAATTATATATATATATATATATATATATATATATATATATATATATTCATATAATTTATACATATAATTATAAAACAATAATTACATAGAAGAATTACAAAATTCTAGATGGGGTGAGAATGTTGAGTAGTTAGTGGGAAAAGGAGAGATAGAAATGACTTAACAATGAGCTCATATATGAAATTCTCAAATTAAAAAAGAACAGAAGTCATGGTCAACTTAGAGTCATTTTAGAGATGCAAGAATGAGATAATGAGAAAAGTAAGTGACAGTTGGTTCCAGCTTTAAACTTTATGTGCTTCAATACATACTTGTTGAACAAGAGGTACTTAGGCATGATTGTATAATGGGGTAACCAATAAATTTCTGATTGGATCTGAGTCTACTTCTATAGGAGATAATTTATGTTAAATACTGTGGAGCTGGTCAAAGGTCTAGGGAGACCAAAAGTACTAAGAGTTAGTCTTCAATTTTTGTTTTTGCTAAAAGAACATATTGTCAAACTGCATCATAGTTATTCCCCTGCCCAAGACTAATTCTCTTTTCCAACTTGATCGAAGTAGCTTGTTTTGCGATGAGTATCAGTAAATGCAGACTCATGGTTGATCAAATTTTTGAGAACAAATAATAACCAAATGTTGAATTTTAAACAGGAGAACTATATCACTTCTGCCAAGAAAGGGAAGAGAGCCTGAAAATAATGTAAGAGCCAGATAATAAGGAGATAATAAGGAGAAGGCTATGATGAGCTATCTCATGGCCATGATATGACTGTGGTGCTCATAATCTCACAATGTGGTTATGTGTGTAGGGCCTGCAAAAGAAAGACATAAATGTTATCACAGATGTGGAGGGGCTTAGGGGGCTCCTATCAACAAAAGGAAGGAGTTAGATTTGATAGGGATTCAAAGGGTGAGGAAGTAATTGTTTTAAGAGATGTACCCATTGATGAGTTCCCCATCCTTCAGTGGATAGCTCCAAATCCATGTCCATACAAAGACAAATTATGGGATGGCACTTATTGAGAGGAGGAAAAATTGGGACCCAGAGAAGTACCAGAAAGGGCCATCAGAGAACAACACACACACACACACACACACACACACACACACACTTAAGAGAATAAGCAAAAAGTTTAGATTCTATTTTTGTGTGTTTCATAATAGAAAGCTTTCATTTTAATTGAAATTTTTGAATCCTTGGCAATAGTTAATCTACTATCCTGACCAAAGTTACCATGTCAAAACAGTATATAAAAACAACAGCATATATATGTAAATATATATACATATATATATATGTGTGTGTGTGTGTATTATACACATTCCCTTTTAAAATGAGATTCACATGTAGAACTCCTTTAGAGAGGTATCTTAAATACTAAAAGAAATACAGGCAGTACGGCTGATAAGAATTACTGATAATCATGGGACTGAAGACACTCAAAGTAAGAATGTAATGTAGGTGTGGTCAGTAAGACTTATTTTATCATGACCTTCAAATAATACTTGTCTCTCAGCATCTCAATTTGCATGTGTTGGTAAAGATGACAGAGTAATTTATATATTTTGTTAAACTGAAGTATGCCACTTAGGACAGAGCAGGATATGAGCACATGAAGATTGCCCCTGGCAATACAGTAATTCAAAACAATTATAAGCCAAAGCAAAAGACAATGGACTACTGTTGCATGAATAGTACTATCTGGGGTTACAACACGATGTTTCAAATGTGGCATCTTGACAAGTGTACAAGCTGCAGATGAAAAGGTCACTGATTCTGAAAGTCCAGAGATTCTCTTTGAGAGCTGGCCAAGAAGGAATTATCTGACACACCTCACCCAAATAGAAATCAGAAGGTCTGCATTCAGGGGAAGCTGTTCACTGTACATGGAAGAAAGGAAAGTCTCACAGTGAGCACAATAAAAGTATGTAAAGAGACCTTGTAAATTCTTCCACTGCTCATCAACATTATTACACTATATGTCTTTAGTTCCAATCATATTTCTACATGACTATTGCCTCTTTATTGAACTGAATCATAGGTGTCTGGTGCTTTGATTTTGAATCAACTTACAGCCTAACATTGCTTAAATACATCTTGTTAGTTGGTGAAGTTATTTCTGCACAGCTGTGACCATGAACACCTTAAGGGAACAAATTTATGTTGATTAACTTGTTCTGAGATTGCAGTCCAAGGTGCTTGGATTCACTGATTCTAGATCAATAATTAGACTATCGTGGCAGTGAGAGTATGAAGAGGAGGAGGCTATTCTATTGATAGTAAAAAGAATACAAATGAAAGGTACAGAGAGAGGCTGGGGACAAGTTACCTACAGCATATAGTCCTTTGATAAGCTCACAGCTCTGAAGTTGTGACTGAGTCTCAGAAGAGCCCCACTATATGAGAGTGAAAGCTGGAGCATAAAAAAGGAACAGTTTAATAACAACAACAACAATAACTACAACAACAATAACAAAACAAAATACTAACAAAACCTGTCTGTCTACCTCAAACAGTGGAGGAAAGCAAAATCTGCAAAAGCTGATTAGATTTTGTAGGGGTACATGGTAGTAGGGAGCTCAAAAGTAAGAAAAGCAGGTGTTAAAAGTGTGCTGGAGTCTGACAAGTAAAGTGCAGAGAGCTGAGCTCAGAAGCAGTCACCTGTTAAGGAGTCCTAAGTATCAGGTAGCACCAGGATGCTCTGCAAAAGCAGACAGTGCTCTTAACAAGGTTGAGGTGCATCTTCACTTCTCTGAAAGTGTTGTTTAACACAAATGCCAAGAAAATAAAAACTAAAGTGTAAGATGAGTATTTATGAAGTAGAGAAAAACAATAATCAGTTATGCCTTAAGCAGAGATGGCAAAAACAAACTTATTAACTACATAACTTATACTATTAAGTTTATCAACTTTCATCTAATAATTCAACAGTAAATGTCAAAGTCTTACACCATGTCCTTGTTTCCAGAAACTCGTGTGACAATAAATTACTCAAGTTACAGTCAAACAAGTCCAGTTGTGGCTATGGAGTTGGAGGTTGGAGGATGAAGGTAGGTTGTAAGGCCACCCTGGATTACATAACCAGATTAATCTCCTAATGAAAACAGAATGGTAGGAAAAAGAGTAACCAGCTTGGAGATACAGACTGGGGTACAGACAAACTAAGAAGAGGCTCAAAGTGGAAAAGTTTCTTCTTGGTTGCTGTAAATTGGTGGTAGTTTCCGCCTAAACTATTGGACAGATGGGCAGTAAATCAAAGAAGCTACTTCAGATCATGCTATGAAGAAAAAAACAGCAATAGGGCAGGAGAAAGTGTCCCTCACTAGGAAGGACTACAAAGAATGGAAAGGGACCAGTTAATGTCATGTTTTCATTCCTCTTCTTAGTGGCCATTATTAATTGACTAAAATCCAAAGAGAAGCTCCACCATATTTTGCTTCTTTCTAGGTAATAAAGGGGAAATTATCAGAGACAAGACATAGCTTTAATTTGATGACAAGTATGAATTGGAAAATTTTCCCAGAAAACAAAGAAAGGAAGAAAGAAACAAAAAAGTTTTAGTAAAGATTCTAGCTTATGCAACAATAATAATCAAAGACAAACAGAGTAAATCTGAAAGGGAGCAGGTGTGTGGTATATGAGGGGGTTGGAGGGAGAAAAGAGAAGTGATGTAATTATTTTTAATTAAACTAACAAATTAATAAAAATATCCTAGATTGATGACTGAGTAGAACTTCTGTGAATGTGGAGAGATTCAATGCTGCAGCTCAGGAGTCAGATTCTCCTGAGCTAAGGATAGCCTTGTTATGAGCTCTTCACTGCCCACCTCTTATTATGACCTAACATCCCAGTGACTATCAGGCAAGTATATCATTATATATGTATGACCATAACATAGAAAAAAACTGTAGCAAAACCCAATGCTGATAGGGACGTCAGACAACATCTAAAAACATGGAACAGGGATTTATTTACTTTATGTGTGTCAAATGCCACGTAGGGGAGTCACTAAAGTCTAGCAGGTGATTTTTCTGAGATGGTCACCATGGCGTTTTATGAATGAGTTCTTGATGGCAAGGCCCTAGAGACTACATCTCAGGATTGATTCTTGCTATTTATATAGCCTTTCCTGTAATTATTCAATTAATCTGACAATCCTTGGACATTAGCCCACCATATTGAGCAAATTTTCTACAGGTCAATGAAGATGTACTTACTATCTTATAGTGATGTTACATAGACAAATAGATGAATTTTATAGTTCCTAATAATGATTCTATAAGAATTCCTAAATTTATATTAGTAATTATTGAGCCCTTTGCATTTTGAAAACTGCAATTAGGACTGTGATTCTTCATTTATCACAAGTTAATTGTGCTAAGACAGAAAGCAGGCATGATACACATTTACAATTTAGGAATACATTCTTTTAGGCTGTAAAACATTTGACTAATGGTTCTAAAAGGAAAATGAATGATTTAATGTAGGTAGGTGCAAGAACAGATGATAAAATATTGAATGAATTATCTATACAAAATTTTAATGCTAATGAGACACTAAGCAACTAATTTGCTTCTTGAAATATAGTGTTAGCTTAGGCAAAAGAATTATAGTTTTTAACCTTTAATGAACCTGTGGAGGTAGTGACAGATAATGAATGTCTAGATAGCTAACTAAACTTACTGGAAACACATGTAAACAATTCTGTTGTTATGTCTTATTCAATGTATGAATTGAATTTATGTTTGAACTTGTGTGAAATCTTGAAAAAAGTTGCTTGGAATACCATGAGATCATGTATCCTGAGAAATATAATAAGGACCTGAAAATACAAAAGGAGAAGACAGGTATTTTCTTCGAGATAGATTACTTCCTTCCACATTTTTTCCTCTTTTTAATAAAGATTATAATCTCTTTTTAAAGTGTTTCTTCCTGTGAGATACTTTTTCTAGCTGACAAGGAGTTAAATAAACTCCCAGCTTTAGGGCCCAAGGCCTGGGATGACCTTCAGAAAAAAGAACAAACAACCTTTTTACTTAATTCCCAACTGTTTAACAATTGGATGTTAATTGCAAGAGGTCAGTGGCTTCTGGCCTCAGAGTGACATAGAGTCGAGACAGATAAATGTTATTTTATACTAATCATAAATCTATCCTACCTAAAATATAACCCTGAAAGAAGCAAAGTAGATCTCAGATCTCAAAGACATGGAACCTAATCTGAGAATTGATCAGGGTATAAGTGAGGTGCTCTATAGAAAGCTGAAGCTTGGTTTCAGAATGAGCACATTTTTCTTTTTCAACATAAGATAAGAACCATGAAACGTTGGTTTTTGACAGAAGAGGGCACACAAGTCAAAAGGCAAGGTTTCTCATATATTAAAGTCACTACAGTATACAGTAAGTTAAAATCACCCTGAATTTTACTGCTCCTCCCCCACACACACCTGAATGTAGGCATTCTAAGAGTAGTAATTATTTTGTCAAAATCAGAACAAAATAAGTAAAAATGACAAGGCCCACTGATTTTTCACTTAGTTACTTTGAGGAATTTTAGTGTGTTGAGTTTTCTGTGTTAGACTCAGAATGAAAAACAGTCATGTGGAAAAAGTTATCATGACTATGCCATACAAAATTACACAAAACCAGAGTGTATTTGTAGTAAAAACTGTAGCCACCTGCAGCCATGGATGAACTGGGTTCACCTGAAAGGGGGGCTGGAAATTAAAAAGGGAGACAAAAAAAGAGAGAGAAAGTCGAGAGAATCATGAAGTCAAGACAAAGTTTTCTGATAAAGGCTCAAAGTTTAATATTCAGCTCTTCTATTTAAAGAGAAAGCCCCACAGAACCCATTCTTGTTTTAGCTAGAGATGGGTGGGAGAACCCATCCTTTTTTAAGGCAGGAGATGAGTGGGAGAACCCATTTTTTTTGTTACAGCTGGAGATGTCTCAAGGCAAGCTCAGTGGGCAGTCTAAGTTCCTGTAGGAGGTTGTATGAGCAGCCAAGGTGGGTAACTCCACCTAGATCCTATTATTAGTTCTATTGTGGTAAGAAAGGTCTTTCTGGCCTGCTCAAGGCTTGGTGGAGTGTACAATTTCCCCTTATTAATTTTTAAGGATGAGCAGTGCCAGCAGCTGGATGAGGGCACAAGATTTACTGGTTTTCCATCATCCTGTCTAGAGTAAAGAGTGGCCAGGTGACCATGTCTGCCTTAGGTTGGTGTCTATATTGCTCCTTATTACCCATCATGGAGAACACACATAGCATTATTAATTTATGTCTCTGTCTTAGGTCTATAGGAACTCAAGAACACTCCTACCCATCTCTAGGGCACATTCTTTCATATACAGACCAAAGCCACATTCAGACCAAAGGACCTGTGAGCATGCACTCAATGCATTTTTTTCATATCAATGGATAACTGCCATGGTGAATAGCTGAGCTTGATGAGAGAGATCCTGTCTGAAGGAAACCAATCTGTTTAAGATACAAGGTTCAAACGTTAAAAGCAACAAAATTATCCAAGCAGTGTAGAAAATAAAGTTGTAAGTGGGAGTCATGGGTCTCTCCATATGTACTCCTTGGTTGGTGGTTTATTGACTAACATTTTTTTACTTCATTGTAGTTAAAGTATTTTTTAATTCAATTGTTCATAATTTTACTCTCATATCTCCATGTCTCTATGTTTCTGAGGTGTGTGTTATAATTAATCTTTTCCCCCCTTTGGTCTATTATTTCTTTATTTATTTACTTTTTAGTTCGTTATTTTATTTATTTGCATTTCAAATATTATTCCTCTTTCTGGTTTCCTCTCCGCAAACTGCCCCTCCCACTTCAGCTCCTTCAGTTCTTCCTCTAACTCTTTCATTGGGGTATCTATGCTCGGTCCAATGGTTGGCTGCAAGAATCTGCATCTGTAGCCTCTGGCAGAGCCTCTCAGGGGAAAGCTATACCAGGCTCCTGTCAGCAAGAGCTTCTTGGCATCAGCAATAGTGGCTGGGTTTGGTGTCTGCAGATGAGATGGTTCCCTAATGAAGCAGTCTCTGGATGGCTTTTCTTCAGTCTCTGCTCCACTCTTTGTCCCTGCATTTCCAATAGATAGAAACAATTCTGGGTTAAAATTTTTGAGATAGGTGGCTGGCCCCATTCCTCAACTGTGCCTATCCACTAGAGGGTCTGTGCTCAAGGCTAGTGTCAGCATGATTTTGAACAAATAGTTATTTTCACGTGTTCTAGCTTCAGGCTTCTAGCCTGAGATTCTGTGCTCAGCAGCCAGTAGTCAGCCACTAAGAATAGATCTTATCATAAAAACAAGATTAAAAGTTAAGATTTAAAACTTCATAGTAAATAAAATGGTTCTTCACAGACTCTTTCTAGGTTTTCCTGGGCATTAGTGAAAGTCTATGATTGAACGAGGATGGTGCCTTTTGACTGGTGATCCAGGGAGACCCTTAGGGAGAAGTTGAGGCACAAGATTGAGTAAATTATTGAAAGGCCCACTCCTTGAATACTTCACAGGTATTGGTTAAATTTTTATGGTAACTAGTGGATCCAGATTCGTTTTCACTTGGGAGGCAGGTTTAGGACCTAAGAGAGGTTGTCTAGGATATTAAAGGCATTCCCTTTGGTTTTACTTTATATAGTCTCATCTCATGGAAGAAGACCATGAAGGCTTGGAAGTGAGTAAGTTATTTCACAATTACCTTGACTTATAAAAAATAGGTACAGCTGCAGGACAGTGTTAATGGTTGAAGTTTCCACTTATATATGTTTGATGCAAACATCCTTGCTCAGCCCACAGAGGCACTAATTGGTGTTATAGTCAATTATGAATCTTTCTCTTTAGAGTCTCAAGATCAAACTTACTCCAATATTTGTGAATGTGCCTTGTGTGAATCCAAGGAAACCAAAAGTGGATTTACCACGATCCCAGGGAGAGAGACAGGAAATCAGAGGTATCTAGAGGTAGATAATGTTTTAGTGTATTTATGTACAGTACTTAAAAAAATATGGCCATTTGAACATTCCCCAATGTGCATTGTACCACTAAGCAATCCAGGCAAATCTGGAATAATCTACAGAGGGATAAAAAAATATATATGTAACCAACTGAGTTTTCACACAGTACACTGACTGTGCATTATAGAAGGGTCAATCATTGTGATAAATGGTGTAAGAAAATTGAACCTGGGTATGCAGAAACCTGAAAAGAGACTGTAACTATTGTATAAAATGAACTTGGAACAAATAAAAGACTTAAGAACTGAAGCAATAAAATTTCTGTCAGATCTAAACCAAAATTATGGTTCTGCATATTCACAAAAACATGCTTAAAAACATGTCCAGAAGCACAGAATGACTTTGGATAGAAAAATGTTCAACTGATATGACATGAGGAGTTGGCATACAAAGTATATGCATAAGAAATTACATACACTATTGCAGATTCAAATATGCTCGAATAAGTCAGGGGTTGAGATCATGGGCCAGAGACAGGTGAGCAAGCATTTCTTGACTGAACCGTCTTCCAAGAACAATGTACAGAGGAGTACTTTTGAATGGCTTTGACATAGTGGTCAACCCATATTTGTCCCAAATCACTAGGTAAGCTTTATAGTATTTGAATAAAATATTAGTAAAAGTTATGCATTGATCATCCAACTTCATTCCATTTTCTATATCATGTGTCAATTTACATAATGAATGTCAGTATGACATTCCAATACTTGTATATAATGTATAGAATTTTTAATTACATTTTCTCCTCTTGAGCCCTTTCCTGTTCCAACTCTACTTCCACTGATATTTATCCTCTTCCTACCAACTTAATTCCTTAATCTCCTACTGTGTGAAGACTTGAAAACACTGACTGGACATTTGTTATAGTGTATGATTGGCTCACAAATACCCAGATGAAGGTTACTGCGAATCTAATAAGTCTATTCTTTATGGATCTACAAATTAAAGAAAATTAGCCAATTTTTAATCTCATTTTAGAAAATAATTATTCAAACATATTAGAGGATTTTATTGGTTGTATTATTGGCAGAGGAATTAAATTAATTGGGTGTGCAATTAAGTGGATGATTCCTTGAGTGGCTCTGACTTTGAGGTTAGAAGTTTTAAAGGCTTCCACAAAAGCTCCCATAAAGCTGCAGTCAACACTGGTTTTGAATACAAAAGTCATTGGATGATGTTAGGACCATTGCTGTTATGTAACCAAAATGATTTTCATGAAGTTGGGAGAATGTTGCTAGGAAATTAAGGCTCTGCAAGACTAGGCACTTCTTCTCCCACTGAGGCCAGACAGGGCAGCCAAGCCAGAAGAACATATTCCATATACAGGCAACAGCTTTTGGGATAGCCTCAGCTCAAGTTGTTCAGAATCTACTTGAAGACCAAGCTGGCAGATGACTTTAGTCTCTGTCAAGTTGACAATTAAAGCTAACTAGGTTAGGTAGTAAATCACAATTAGCTAATACTAAAAGTCATTGTTTAACTTTATAAACTGGTCTACTGAAAATGTTCAATCAATTTAAGAACAGAATATAGTCATTTACATTGGCCCAATTTCATTATTTCATTGTTGTTCTTCTTCTCCTCCCATCTTGAGTGCTGGGAATCATACAATGGGCTTCAAGAACACTAGGTTAGTGGGCATAGCAACAGATAACTGTCTAACTCAGTATCAGTGGTACCCTTAACTTTTAAGAAATATAAATGTAATAACACTACATGTATTCCTCATCTAGAAATTCCGGGGTCATTTATGGCTCTAGAGTTCTCTGGCCAAAGGTAACCTCAGCGTCACATTCTGTAATCATTGAACTAGTGCTGTGTGTTTAAAGGTCAGTACTGAATTTTAGACATTTAATGTATCATAAAAGTCACAATATGGAGGAAAGGAAACTGACCTATATCCTTTATTAAAGGACATATCCCAGGAGATTTAGATAATATTTCTTTTCAAGTTCTAAGGGTTGGCACTTATTTATATATAATAATGATAATAATGACATTATTATACTATATTATCATCATTATCAATAGTTTGTGAGAGATGCTAGAAATTGAGAAACAGCATATTTCAAAACATTCTTAGAAAAAATTATAGTTATTGAAAATTATTTAGGAGCCATTAGATTTTTTTAAAACTGGCTTTATTTACTTGATTGAGATATTTTGATATACTTTAAGCATTTTATTTGAAACAGAAAAGTATGTCATAACTGTATCACATGTATTTTATAGAATACCTCTACACATTATTACAAATATCAATATTTCCAAATTTAATTATTCAATATTTTTCATAGATTACTTTAACACATTTTAATGAGGGGGAAGCATCATAATGACATCGATAATGTACTTTGTAATTGCAATGTAGACTGTAAAAGTCATAGAAAAATTTTTTCATTAATGTATGGCATTATCCAATATCTGACAAGCTCCACCTTGTGTTCAGGTTCTGATACAATTTACTGTTAATGAAAAGGTGACAAAACTTCATTATCTTTAATGGTAATCACTAAGATACACATTTCTTCTCTACGAGCACTCTGCCTAGAAAGTAGTACAAATTGTCTAAAAAGCACGAGATAAGAAAATATTCTGTCTTCCTCCTTCCCTCTCCAATAAAGTCCTGGTCACAGTCTTGGTTCCCAGTTTGGCACCATGGCTTCCTGGGTCTTGGTACTGGCTGGATGCTTCTCTGCAGCTGTAGCAGAGATTTCTAATATCCCACATCCTCCTTTCTGGGAAGAGAGTCCTGAGGAGTTGACTATAGGCTGGAGGGTGGGAACCAGATAATTAACTCTTGGGTATTCACTGACAGAATGGGTATGTCTAGAATCTTACAGAAAGAGACAAACACACATTTTGCATGATATGCTTCAGAAAAAGAATAAAGTCTTTTGTGGGGTTTGCCTATAATGCTTGGTTGGCAGTATCAAACAGGTAAGAAGACACTTATTCTCCTATATGCCAATGTAATCCTGATATAGTAGGAAAGCAAGATTCTCTCTATCTTATGCTGCTGTCTAGTTTTATGTCAACTTGACACAGGTTGATGTCATCTGAGAGGAGGGAACTTCAACTGAGAAAATGCCTTTATATGATCAAACAGTATGCATGTCTCTAGGTCTTGTATTTTATCAGTGATTGATCTGAAAAGTTCAGCTCACTGTGGATGTGCCATTCCTGGGCTAATGGTCCTGGATTCTATAAGAAAGCAGGCCAAACAAGCAATGAGGATCAAGCTAGCTCTCTTCTAAGGTCTCTGTGTCAGCTCCTATCTTCTGGTTCTAGTCTGATTTGAGCTCCTACCTTGGCTTTTCTCAATAGAATTCAGGATAAGTAAGCTAAACCCTTTTCTCTCCAAGTTGCTTATGGGCATGCTGTTTCACGAACCCCATAGTAACTATAAGACCCCCACATATATCCCCTTCAAAACAGATTTTTTTTGTTTTCTTTTTTATCTCCTCATAATCATTCTTCTATTTATCCTTATCCACAATTCTTTCCCTTTGGATTGATTGTTTCTATCAGATACTTCAGGGACATACAGGCATGGAAGCCAACCAAAAAGACACATCCTTTCTCTAACTTGAGTATTTTCAAAATAGTTACTACAGCACTGCTAAGTATACATACCTTCATGTTTCTATGAACAGATGAGATGGTATTCATTAGAAACAGGAGGTGATTGTATTGACCCCCATTGCAGTCTAATTTGTAATTGCCTGATCATAAACATAAAATTATAAATGAGTCGTTCCTTGCTAATGATGATCTGTTTCAAGGGTTCCTTCTTCTTGGAAACCCAGCTCTTTCCAGGGTATAGACATGGTGGATGTTTGGAGGCCACACATAAATTATTACCTGAGTGTGTTTTCTTTCCTTGCTGCTGCTGATTCTGGAATAACAGAACTATCACCAGACCAAATCACAATCTTGCCATCACCCAAGGATGAGATGAGGTTCTGTTATAATGTTTCTGGCTGTTGATATGCCTTCCCTGAAACAATGGACAAATGGAGAGACTCTTTTCAGGTTCTTTGTTTTAGGTTTAGATCAGACTCCTCAGACATGTCTAGATAATGCTCTTTGTGAAAATCTCTTGTGATTGTTTTTTATGTATTGTATACTTTTCTTAAAATTAAGATGTAAATTGTAGGTAGGTATTTTTTTACTCATAACTTATTTAGAGATACAGTGTATTCCAGAGAAACCCACCACTCTAATATATCCTAACACAAATTTTAACTTTTCTCAATGCAAGTGAAAAAAATACCACAAATGGCAACATGTAGACCATTTTAATAGATAGTAGATAGGCATGTGAGTAATTGAGACTTTAGGCCATTTGTGACATATTATAAGAATTGTGAATATAGGCTTATTTTAGATAAAAGTATCAAATTATTGATACTAAATTAATAACCACTCACCTGTAGTTAGAGCTAAACTGTGATGTATTGTTCTAAACAAACTTTTTGATGGCCAAAGTAAAATACATTCAACAAACATAGAAGAAGCTAAAAGTCAGAGATTTAAATATATATATTGACTAATTTTAAGATGGCTACTTCATTGCTTTAGATATAATTTAATTTTCAACTTTTTTTAATCACTTTGAAGATTTTATGAGAATTTTAATATTGTCGATAGAAAAAAATAACAATAGCTCTATCAAGTAGAAAACATAGACGTTTTGCATATACTTCAAGCTTATTTCAACTTGTCGATATGCTTTACTGAAAAGTACTGTTTTCCCCTTTGCTGTTAAGTATAGCATGGAGTAATAGCATTCTTGGTCATGCTGATGATTCCCCACCTCTCTGAGTCTGGGAGAATTTAGGGAGAGTTTTCCACATAACACGTTTTCCTCTATCCTTTCAGTTGCCTTCTAGTTACTTTGACGGCCTCCTAAAGAAGTTATGGGATGTCCATACCTCATCCTTGGAGTATCCCATCAGTGCCTTTGTATACAGGTTTTGTCTCTCATTTAGTTTGAATTTTTCCTATTGATTTAATAAAATCTATGAGAAAAAGCAACTTAGGAAAGAATGTGTTTGTTTCAGATCACAGATTATAGTCCATCATCAAAGAAAGCCAGAGCAGGAGCTCAAGCAAGAACCTGGAGGCAGAGACCATAGAGGAATAGTATTTAACTGGTGCACTTCCTTTTGTTCAGTTAACTTTCTAATATTACCTGTGTAGTGACAGGACTGCCTTCAGTGGGTTGGGTCTGCCTGCATGAATTAACAATCATAAAAAATACTTCACAGGCTGAACTGATGGGCACAATTCCTGAATTAAAATTTTTTTCTCAGATATATCTAGGTTAGTTGTCAAGTTGACTGAAACTAGCCAGAATAGACTTTCTAGGTTTTTATTTTATTTTGGAACAATCATGATTTTTATTCTTAATAATAATAAATAAATACAATCACTGGTGATTAGGATGGTGAAGGACAAATTTAGAACATTTTTTTGAGAGGAGAAAAAAATAATATTGTGAAGACAGGTACAGGAAGTGGGGTGGTCAAGACAGAGCCCACAAAGATGCTGAAGACTGAGACTCGAGACTAGCATCAGCATGCAGATCTAACTTTACTGTTTATTACATGAGGTTATATATAGTTATTTTGCCAATTAGGTTATGCTTATGTATTCAAGTGCAAATAGAGTACAACTTGTGTTGTGTAGCAGAATCTGACTCTCCAGTCCAGGAACCTGTCCAGAGCTTGTAGAAGAGGGCCAATCCTCTGTGAAGATTTCTGTGAAGGCAGTGAAGCGGCAACTGCCCTGGCTTTGGGTCCTTTGTGTTGTCTCACTGTTATGCTATGATCCATGTTAGATGATATACAGTGTATCAAGACTATTCAAGGATTCTCAGAAGTCTGTAGCATCTTGCTCTCCATCCAAATTCTTTCTCCACCAGATTCTTCCTCCACCCCATCCCACCTCCAGTATCTGAAAAACAATTGCAAAAATACCTCAGTTGGCTTAATTGCTTGAGCCCCTGCCCTGGCTTTCCTTCTCTTCAAGCATGAAGACATGGTTTGTTTTCTAGAACTCATGTAATAGAGCCCAGCATCATGGTATGTATTTGTCATACCCATGCTGGGGAGGTAAAAACTAGTGGATCCCTGGAACTCACTGACCAGCCTAGCCTTATGGTGAGTGCAAGCCATTGAGCGATGCCTTTACAAAGGGAAAACACAGGTGGACCACACTTGAGGTTGTAATCTGGCTTCCCTATGCATGTACACTCCCCTACACACACACACACACACAAACACACACACACACACACGTAGATGTACTCCACATTCACACATAAAAATACGCAGACAGGTAGATGTACTTGTGGACATATGTAAAGTCTGAGAAGACTAAATGACCTTGTGAGTAGTGGTGGTCAATATGTAATATTTGTTACAGACTACTTTTCCACATTTAGAAAATTTTTACTTCTATAAAAATAAATCAGTAATCAATAGAAGGGTAAAACCTTATAAACTTTATTTTTATTGGTATAAATTATTTTCTGTATAGTGTTTCTGTGTACCACTTACATACCTGATTAACATTAGGCAAGACAAAAACATTTGATGTCCTAGGACTGGAAAGCTGTTTGTAAGCCAAATTAGTGGATTCTAACATAGTTTACCTGAGGATCCAGTGATACCCCTCCTGGGCATATATCCAAAAGATGCTCCAACATATAACAAGGACACATGCTCCACTATGTTCATAGCAGCCTTATTTATAATAGCCAGAAGCTGGAAAGAACTCAGATGTCCTTCAAAAGAGGAATGGATACAGAAAATGTGGTACGTTTACACAGTGAAGTACTACTCAGCTATTAAAAACAATGAATTCATGAAATTCTTAGGCAAATAGATGGAACTCGAAAATATCCTGAGTGAGGTAACCCAATCACAAAAGAACACACATAGTATACACTCATTGATAAGTGGATATTAGCCCAAAATCTCAGAATACCCAAGACCACCTGAAACCCAAGAAGAAGAAAGACCAAAGTGTGGGAGATTCTGTTCTTCTTAGAAGGAGTAACAAAATACTCACAAGAGCAAATATGGAGACAATGTGTGGAGCAGAGACTGTCCAGAGACTGTCCCACCTGGGGATTCATTCCAGGTTCAATCATCAAATGCAAACACTGTTGTGCATGTCAGGAAGTACATGCTGATAGGAACCTGATATACCTCTCTCCTGAGTGGCTCTGCCAGAGCCTGACATATACAGAGGCAGATGCTTACAGCTAACCTTTGAACTGATCATGGGGTTCCCAATGGAGGAGCCAGAGAGAAGACTGAAGGAGCTGAAGGGGCTTGCAGCCCAATGGGGAGAGAGACAATACTAACCAACCAGAGCTCCCAGGGTCTAAACGACTAGCCTGGGAACTCACATGGAGGGACCCATGGCTCCAGATGTATATGTAGTGGAGGATGGACTTCTCAGGCATCAGTGAGAGAGGTGGTCCTTGATCCCATGAAGGCTGGAAGCCGTAGTTTGGGGGAATTAGTGAACAGGGAGGTGGCAGTGGGTGCAAGGGTGGGGGCACACCCTCATAGAAATCCGAGGAGGGAGGATGAGATAAGGGTCTTTTGGGGGTGGGGGATGGAGAAAGAGGATAACATCTGAAGTGTAGATAAATAAAGTATCCAATAATAAGACAAAACAAACCAAAACAAAATAAACAAATAATGGAACTGGTTATTGCTGTTGAGCATTTGAAATTCATGGCAGCAATTTAATATTACCCATATTACTGTGATTCCTTATAATTGTCAAGGACAAGGGACTGTGGAATGACCCATGAAACTTTAAAACAATATCTTCATAAAATAAAAAGGGGAAAGTATATCCATGTACACCAAAAATTTATTTAAATCGTGCTCTTTTTATTTTAAATTAAAAAAAAATCTGGATGCCAAGGAACTTGCTGCTGAGTGTCTGTGGCACTCTACAACTAGGCATACTTATGCATAGGTGAAAATGAAGTTTCCACTTACAGACATATGGCAGGATCCTGATCAGGGAATTAATATGGGGAAAAGGGCATGTTTGTGTTTTTTCTGCAGGATGCTGAAGGAGCATGTTGGCCACCAGAGTGACAGGTGACACATGCTGATGCCAGGACAAAAAATGATGCTGACCTGTGTGCTTGCTGTGTGCCCTGACAAGGGTGACTGGGGAGCTGTGTTGGACATGTGTTTCTGACCCACCTTTGCTTACCTATACCCCTGATGGGATAAGCTGCCTTGCCTCAAGTGCTTAGACTTTGTGGAACAGAGAATCAAAAGAGAAGTTACAATGACTCTTGTGCTTTTCTTAAATGTTACCAGTTATTCAGACTCAATCATATATTTGTCTAGAAATCAGTCCAATATTGAAAAGAACAGTCTTCATTTGGAAGGCTGGTTCTGGACATTTTCAGAGACATATATGGAAGTTAGCTGCAGTTTTCTATGATGTTATGTTAGCAAGAGATAATGTTGGGCAGGATCTGGATTTCAAACAGTGTTAGCACTTGTGTTAAGGCTCTTTTAATTGGCATGTTAAAATTACTCGTGTTTCTTCTACAGTATTTCAGTACATTGATTAATTGTATACTTTTTAATTGTGTTAGTATGTTGAAACCCGGAATGTCAGTTAAGGAGATCTATCAATCAGGTTTCATTTTAGTGCCCTGAGTATCACAGAACTTTCATCTTCTGAAAAAAAAGCTTGCAAGTACTGAAAGAAGTGAGTCAGGCTTTAAGCAGAAGCAAGAGAGTAGTGGGTTTGATTATTGCTGGTATAACAGCTTTAATTACATTAATTGCTAGCACCACTGCTTCTGCAATTGCTTTGACACAAGAAGTTATGACAGGTATGTTTGTTACTCATTTAGCAAAAAAAATGTCACAAATGTGTTGAATATACAAGAGGATTTAGATAGGCATTTGAAACAATGGATTGATGTTCTTTATCCTATTCAAATTATTTGAAGGAGGTTCAGGGCTTAAGAGTAAGGGGCCATCTCGAGTGTCATACCAAATACTATTGAATTCATGTTACATCTAATATTTACAGTGGTAGTCATTATAATTAGGAAAAAGTTTAAAGATACTTGCAGTGTATTTGTCATAATTCTAACACCTCTCTGGATATTTTAATTTTACATAGTATGCTTATTAATTTAAAGAATACTGCTCTGCTGAGTGTTGATGTAGCAGATACTGCTGGTAAAATTACCCATGGCATGAGCTCAGTATTTCTATTTTGGTCAAGCTTCAAGAATGGCACATATAACTTGATCATGTTATCCCTTTTTGTCCTGGGAATACTTTTATTCCTGACCATCATGTTAAAGCTTGTCTTTAACAACATCAACATGTTGGCAGCCAAGGTACATGGCTTGAAACTGAAAATGGACCTTTAGACAGAGTTATTAATTTAACAGGCTGGCAAACCAAGGACAGGTAAGATTCTGCACAGAGCCTTACCAACCTAAGACAGAAGTGCATTGCTTTTGATAATGCATATTCCACATTGGGTAAGGAAGGGCTTTATTATCAGAAACACCTAAGACAGGCTCAATCTTGTTAATGAAATAAAAAAAAAGAGAGATGTGGAGAGCTTTTGTGGCTGCTTGGCAAGAATCTGACATTGGCCAAGGACAAAGAAGTGGGCTTCAGGTAGACATTAGGCTAGAACAAAGAAGTAATTTCAGGCAGGAATCTAAATTTTAGGCTGGAACAAGGAAGTAGGCTTCAGACATAAAAATGACTTTGGGTAGGACAGGGAAGTTGACTCAGATATTTTGATCATCCTGATAAGTCCTCAGAAACTGTGATTTTGGGAATGTCCACAGATTTTCTTTTTTATTGCCTTGCTTGTTCTTTGACTATTCATATTTATTGTCTTGCTTTTTTCTTGACTGTTTGCATTTATTGCATTGCTAGTTCCTCAACCTAGAACTGATCTTAATACTTGCATGTCACTAAAATGGCATAAAAGCAAACAGGAGGAGGGGGGATGGGATAGGGGGTTTCTAGGGAGGGGAAATGGGGAAAGGAGATGGCATCTGAAATGTAAGTAAATAAAATATCCAATAAAAAACCCAAATAAGTGAATTCTAGAAGTTAAATCCGAATTTTTGAGGAATCACACCTGGGTTCCCTGGTAGAGCAGCATGTGTTCTTAACCACTGAGCCATCTCTTCTGGCCCCTGAAGAATTTAACTTTAAACACAGCAATCATAAGTACGGAAAACATTTAAAATTTATAGGAATTATAGAGGATTTTCTTTTTCAGATATATTTCATTTCTTTTGTGGTTTTATATATCCAAATTCTTTGCATTCACTACAGGCCAAATTAATTTAAAAGTTGCTCTAAAACGGAACATCATGGAACTTGAGTTATTAATTGACGTAACTATCGGAATTTTAAGTTCGCTAATTATAACAAAATAGTGTTTTGACTATTGCAATCTCCTTGCTTAACTTCACTGGGTTTTTTTTTTTTTTTTTTTTTTTTTTTTTTTTGGCTTGGCCTTTCCTATAATGTTAGTAAATCTTTAAAGACAATCATTAAAAATGCTTTGTTAGTTAAATAAAATAACAGTTGAGTATAATAGTAAAAATAGTAAAGAAAACTCTTAAATTTGTCAATATAACATAATTTTAGCTCTATTCAATTTCAACGATATGGAGTCTGTTCAGTTTGGCACTTAATATCATTTAACTAATGGATAGAAAGTCTCATGTTTACCTTCCTTGAGATTTGCAGGTCACTCTTTTCCCTGTGTGCCTCTAGCTCACAGGGCTTACCAGATGAATCTAAAAGTTCAATTCTACTTAGAATTTTCTCATATTTGTAAAAATCATATTGACCCTAAAATATACTTGAACTGCTACAGTACACAAATGATTGTGAATACATGGAACAGAACATAAACTGTGGACTCAATTCCTTTAATAAAAGAACTCATTATCTTCAGGAGATAAAAATCACAGCTACATCCAGTAAACTGAACAAAAGCTCTATTTCATATCTATTTCCACCTCATCTATATTAAAGGAGAGAGAGAGAGAGAGAGAGAGAGAGAGAGAGAGAGAGAGAGAGAGAGACGCAGAGAGGGAAAAAGGGAGAGAGGAGGAGATGGAGAGGCAGAGGGGGAGAGAGAGGGAGCAATTGACAGAAAAATGTCATGAATTTTGAAGAGAGAGCAGGTAGTTTATATAGGAAGGCATGGAGGGAAGAAAGGGAAGGAAGCCGAGATATAATTATATCTCAACCTCAGAAAATAAAAAAATTAATTAAAAAACAAAGAAAACTCTATTCTATTAAAGCAATTTTCAAAATGTTATGTCAGAACTGAATAGATATTTTTTCCACAATTTCAGAGTTTATTGAATAACAAAAATTGACATGCTAGGCTAGTTTTGTTACTATACTGTACCATGTACAGTATGCTAATTTTGCTAATACATTATGGTGATGAACTGTCACAGTCTGTTTATCTTCAATATTATTTATTGATATTCATTCTCAGATCATGTGTTATGTTTCAGATACATTTTTGATACATGTTTTGTTACTATACTGTACCATGCACAGTATGCTAATTTTGCTAATACATTATGGTGATGAACTGTCACAGTCTGTTTATCTTCAATATTATTTATTGATATTCATTCTCAGATCATGTGTTATGTTTCAGATACATACCTATGGAGAGGCAAAGGGAGCTAAATTCTATCTTTTGTTCAGGTGAAAATATGGCATTCTAATATATCTGAGGGTCATGATGTCACTATATTCATACAGGCTTTTTCTTACAGCACAAAGACATCCCAGTGTCTTCTCTCAAAATGTCAGTTCAAATGGGCCTCATGGGGGATTACAAGGATTATGGAGCTGAGACAAGTCTTGGGGAGATAGCCACTTTTAAATCACTCTATTGTTTGAAACAGGTTAATTTTTTTTGCATTGGCTCCTATAAGGTTATCATTTCCAATAAGGACCACATTGTAACAGTGAGTGTGACAAGTCCATTCTAGTAACGAGGGACAATCTATACCCTTGAAGGTAACCAGGGAATACATAATTAAGTACATGTTGTTGCTGTTGCTTTTAATCTTGTTGTCAGGAGCCATGAAGGAGAAGCTAAGGCTGGCAGATGCCTTTCCTGTTGAGCCCATTGTATTGAATGGTCTGCGATGGGTGAGCCCTAGGAGGAAAAGCCCAAAGAGACTTCATACCAGGATTGCTTCTTGCAGATCATACACCCTTCCTGTCGTTATTAAAATAGTATAATTCCCTGGCCATTAGTCCACTGTAGTGGGCAGATTATCTGCAGATCAATGTACTCTCTGGTAACAATACTATGTAGACAAATTGATTTCATAATTTCTCACAATGATCCTATAGAATTCCTAAATTTATACATGTGATTTTGAGCCTTCTGTTGAATGAAGACTGCAATTGTGGCTCTGTAAGCCTTCATGTACCATGGACGCATCGTACTAAGCAGGTTCAAAACAGATCTATCATCAGAAAAAAAAAAAACAAAACCATTCCTTCTGGGCTGGCTGTGAAACCATCATCTGATTACTGGGGTCATAAACTAGGAATGGACATTTATTGTAGACAGAAGGACAGAAGATAAAATATTGAATGGAATTATTTCAACAAAACTTCAAAACTAATGAGACACTAGTCATATGATTTGCCTCTTGATAGAACCATGTTAATGGATGACATTAAACTCTTTGGGGGGGGGGGGGAGGAAGAGACTCAGCAGTTTTATTAACCTGGAGTTGAAAGTCTTTGGGAGGCGATATGCTTCTGCTGGGTACTGACTGCTACAGCTGTACAAGGAGTATAATAAAGTCCTGTCCAGGGCTTATTTGGGTCGCAGGGCCCTGGAGAAGGCAAACTGTCCAAGGAAGAAGTAGCTGCGGGAGTCCTCTCCAGCCTGTGCTATCTTAGTGCATTGCGACTCCTGAGGCTTCTGAGGCCCTTACTTCAGTATTGGGCAGTGGACAATCTGGCCTAAAACTTTACCCTTGAGGTCCAGTTTGATGCAGGCCAGGCATTTCCACTTTCTCCCGTTTGGTTTGCGCACTCTGGCTTTTTCCAGTCCGTCTTGAGGCAGCTGGTCTTCTGGAGCTTAAATTCCAACCTCACAAAGGTGCCAGCTGAGAAGACCACGTCGTCAGCACTGTACACACCGATCTCTTGGAAGGCCCACTGCACAGGTGGGTGTCTGTGGAACTCCCCCAGAGCCACCTGCAGGCCCCTGCCTGTATCTCGCTGAGTTCAAGTTTGTCCCATGTGCACCCACGATGCCCAGCCATAGGGCCAGGAAGATCAGCAGGCACTTCATGTCTTCATCTCAATCCTATGGTCCTTGAGAAATACCAGGTTTGTTGCTTTAGCGAGGCCCTTTTCTGTGTGGCTCCTCGAACAGCTCCCTGGCACCTGTTGACATGAAACTCTTAATGAGACTGTGGATCATTAGTGACAGATAATGAAGTGTATAATAAGATCATTAGTTTTAATGTAAACACATGTTAACATCACTGTTGTGACTTCTTAATCAGTGTATGATTTGAATTTATGTTTTAATTTTGTGAACTTTTGAGAAAAGGTGCTTAGAAATCCATGTGATCATGCATCCTGAGAAAGTACAAGAAGTGGGAAAGATGACAATGAGAGAACAGAGCAGAAAGAGCAGGCAGGCTTCTTCTTACCATGAGATAGGTTTTATTCTTAACAATAGGCTTCTTCTTAGTGACAAGGACTTACAGACTGGGATTTCCTTCATTCAGCAATAAAAAGGTAGAAGCTTTTTCTTTCTCTGAGCAATAGTTTGGAGCTTATTTCTTCTCCAAAATGAATGAGCTTTTTCTGCATTGTTTATGTATATGTATATATACGTATATATGTGTATATATACATATACATGTGTGTATATATACATGTATATATGTGTATATATACATATATAAACAATATGTATATGTATATATACACATATATACATATACATACATATATATATACATATATAGATATATATGTATATATATATATATGCTTATGTAATTATAGGTGTGTAGGTGTGTGTATATAAGTATGTATGAATATTTGTGCAGTGGTTGAGACAGGTGGTCTGGCCTACCAAAAATGAAAGTATGTGTGTGAATATGTGTATATCTATTCATATTTTCTTATATAAACATTCTTCTTTCTGTGAGCATGACTTTCTTTTCCTGGTGCACAAGGAGCTAATTGCTCCAAACCTTCCACTTATCTGCCCAGCGAGAGGTGAAGCTCCCAGGTAAGAGAGAAAGCAACTGTAACAATTAATCCTTATTAAATTTCCTGCTGTTCCCAGCAGGAATTAATTGCCAAATATACATTTCTTTCTCTGTCTATACATATGTACACATAAGAGTTAAAAGACCTAAGAGTTTCTCATTGGTCATTCTTGCCAGCTTTAGAAAACTAAATTTTGTCTCATATATAGTATTGACCCCATAAATCACCCCTTGCTGTCACTGGGCCTGCTTGCTATCAGTGTGACCAAAATCTCCACTGTCTTGCCCCATCTGCTACCTTTCCAGAGAGAACTGGTGTTCAGGCAGGCTCCTGGAATCTTGTGGTCAGTTCCTGGCTCTGCTTTGTTTCCCCACACTCAGGATATGTGTTTGAGATAGAAGATCCCTAATTTCATTTATTTTGCAAGCTTATCTCCTGGATTTGAATCAACTAACAGCTGCCCTACCATTTGTTCATCCACAAGAGTTTCAAGCCTCACACTGTGGTGTGGTGCTGTTGAATTTCAAATGAAGAATTACAAGCTTGGAAATTGCTTGCTTACACAAAATACTTATTTGCAATAATTTCCTCCCATTGAACACACCAAAAATACTTATTATATCAACGCATAATCTCTGGGCCATTATTATTTTGAATAAATGATATGTTATTGTACTTTTTCTCTGGGTTGAACACCAATGTATTCTTTCATTTCATATAAAATGTGTACGATAAATAAGGTTTCATCTGAGTCTCACTATGCTGTATAGTGAGTTTGGAGTTTTTATTTTTTATGTCCATATATACTTCCCTGTAGGTTAATTGTTTTCTACTGCTGTGATAAAACACCAAGGCAGCAGGCAGCAGGTATGGTGTCACGAATAGAAGCTATGGGTTCACATTTTAAACTACAAGTATAAAGCAAAGAAAGAAAACTAGAAACAAATGGTTCAAGAATATATTTATAGGTTTTTGAAGACTCCCTGTTCCCATCCTTATCTGAAAGACATTTTTATGTAAGGCATTTTAAAACTTTCAGTGAATTTTCTAAGAGTGCCAATTAAATTTAAAAAAATAATTTGTTTTTGTTCTTTAATTATGCATATAGTATATGCGTTTGTGAAAATATATGCATGCAAATACAGATGTCTGAGGGTACAGAGAAGACATCAGATATGCTGAAACGTGAGTGAGAGTTGCTGTGTATTGCCCTACATGAGTATTGGGAACCCAGTTTACATCTTCTACAGCAGAATAAAGTGCTATTTACTGCTGAGCCATCTCTCTAGCTTCAGTGTCAGTGAATTTCAAAGGAAAATAAATACAGTGAGGCTCCTGCTTTTACATGTACACTCTAGAGAGTAAGTGATCATGTCCCTAAGCAAATATACAGAGAAGCACAAGGCAGAGTGTTGTTGGTTATATGTGGATTAGGACCTTCTCTGGAGGAATGCTTAGTTGGAAAGCATAATGAAACATCATGAAGCATGCTGGTATCTGGTTATCTGCAAGTTTGACACTTTCTGCTTACTCCCTGCTAGTTGATAATGGCTTGTTTCTCTTAACTTGCATGTTTCATTTAAAAAGTTTGAAATGCTTTTTATATCCCAACCAAAGAGTACAGGCACAATACACTGAATTTTCAGCACATGTTAGAACCTTATTGAGGGTGTGTTGTTTGTAGTCTCAGCCCTATGGTAGCTCTACTCTTTGTTCATAAGAGATGTGACTAGGAATTTCTGGAAAAAAGCTATGTCTGGCTGGGAGGTGGTGGCACATGCCTTTAATCCCAGCACTTGGGAGGCAGAGGCAGGCGGATTTCTGAGTTCGAGGCCAGCCTGGTCTACAGAGTGAGTTCCAGGACAGCCAGGACTACACAGAGAAACCCTGTCTCGAAAAACAAAAAACAAAAAAACAAAAAAAAAAAAAAAAAAAGCTATTTCTGGAGGGACTGAGAGACTATAACTGCAGTGATGTGGAGAGTCTGGAAGGATACATGTATAGATGCTAATTATTACCTAGTTTTAGCCCTGTTGTGTGAGGTATTAGAAAAAATGGCAGTCCGGCTAGCTGCTGGTCTGACCACCTTGTTCCAGCTCTAAGTTCTTGCACTAAGGCAATGCCAACTGGCTGGTGATGCCAGTCTGGGACCCATGAGAAGTTGTGCGGCTGTTGCCTCCGTTGATCAGCTCCATGGCATCTAGACCTCAAAACCTGGGGAATATCCACCACCCTCATGCAGTAGATATAACAATTTCATTGGATTTATATATCAGCAAATACTCAATACACAAGATGCCCACACAGTTAGAATTGTTAACCCAATTATCTAACCGTGATATAACTACCTGAGACTGCTAGAGACACGTACATCTGCCGCCATGTCTCCTCTCCTCCTTCCCTTCTCTTCCTCCTCATTCCTTCCTCCTCCCAACTCATAGCTCCGCCTACCTCTTCTCTATCCAGTGACAAAGCTCCACTGCAAATAGAATGGGCAGGAAAGTCCTGTCACATAGTCCCATAAGGAACAGTCATTTGTTGCCAACTTCTGTGTCAGAACTGCCATGCCATTAAAATATTTTGAAATATATTAACTTGGCAGGCTACTAGTTGCTTCCATCAGTCCACAAAGTAAGACTGTCATCATATACCATCTATAAAAAGATTCTCTCATCTTTCTCTAAGTGCCTGTCCGATGTACCCATCAGTGTACTTTAAATTTGTACTCAATTTATGACATTCTCTGTTGTGTAAATCTATAAAAACGAGTAAAAGTGTTTCCATGTATGATGGTGAAATATGAGTGAAATTAATCTGCTATCTCATGGCATGGTCACTCAGAATAGATTAAGAATAAATTACAACCCACTCCCATTAATATAAGAACTTTGGTTTTGTGTAGACAGAATTTATCTACCCAGATGTTTTACATATTTGAATTATGACATCCACATAGGTGCTTAAGAGCTTAGGAAGCCAAATCTTATACCCTGACACCTTTCTCCATTTCTACCGCTTGCATGTTATGAGTGATTCACAGATATTTTGAAATATTGTGTATTTCAAGTATTCTGGTGGGGGCATATCTTCATAGCAGCAGGAAGAGGGGGGATGGGATAGGGAGTTCCTGGGTGGAGGAGGGAAATGAGGAAAGAGGATTACATCTGAAATATACATAAAATATCCGATGTAAAATAAAAAAAGAATCCAACAAAAGAAACCTTAAAGGAGTCAAGAAGTGTGCAGCATGAGCTCAGAGACAGTGCCAGCATGGAGTGCAGTCTCCTGAGGAAGCCCGGGCTGGACATCTGCTGCAGATTTTCTTTGCTATTGATTTTAGTCTTGAATTTCTGAGAACTGAAGTAACTGGAAAATATACTATGAGCTCCATATCTTAGATTTGTCAAATTAAGACTTTTACAAATAAATAGAATAAAATTAGACCAACTTATCCTCCTAAATTATTAAAAATCCCTTGGCAGTACTGATATTGTTCTTAATCCAGTGGTACATGCTGAACACTGAGAGTCTGAGACATAATTGATGGGTTAAAGAGACAATAACATTCGCCAAGTGAGTGATGTTCCAAGCAGGTGTATTTCTAACAAGATGGTCACTGCTCTAAATGAACCTAAGACTTTG
Organism: Arvicanthis niloticus; assembly: GCF_011762505.2. Lineage (NCBI taxonomy): Eukaryota > Metazoa > Chordata > Mammalia > Rodentia > Muridae > Arvicanthis > Arvicanthis niloticus. Next base: position 15,198,140 of record NC_133438.1, read on the forward strand.
AACTCACTCTCTTTATTTTTATATTTTCCTTTCTTGGCATTATTAAATATGATGAATGTCAAAATGAACATACTAGAGGAGTAAGGGATTAAATTAATCTGCCAGTGTGGAATATACAAGCTGAAAACTGTGCAGTAGTAAGAATCCCTTTGGTTAAAAATCATTTCAACCCAGAATAGAGTAAAGTAGAAAAGAGTAAAAATTATTTACTGGAAGAAAAGAATATCAGAAAATATGAGTACACACAATGGGTAGTTAATTCCTGGAAGGGTTTCTATGGACTTAAGAAATATCTGGAATACAACACTATTGGACTGTTTATCTCTTGCCATTGTTTCTACTGCTCTCTGCATTTTCTGTTTACTTTGCAGGTGTTGAAACTGAGGTACCTGAAGATAAGAATTTGACATGATTAAAATTCTAGAGAAAAAAATTTATAAATAATCAGTGGATTAAAAAAGAGAATGAAGAGCTAGACAAATTACAATAGGAAAGATAAAATATTTTAAAAAGTCATCTCAATAAATACAGATGTTTACAAACTCAGATAAAAACCTTTGAATGAAAACTTCAGCATGTGAAATACTAAACTCAGTTGACAGTGTCACTGATACACCAGCTGAAGTGAGAGAGAGGAAAGGTGGGGAGGATGAAACACCACACTGAGAAACTGGCACAGAAAGGATGAAGAATAAACAAATGAAGGACTCATGATACCACAAGAAATTTGATGCATGGGTAATCAAAATTTTACATGTAAAAAAACATAACCATGGAAACTTTATTCAGTGAAACAGCAGAGTATTCTCAAAATCCTAGGGATGACATGAAATTTTAGAAATGGGAGATATTTGTGACCCCAAACTTATGTGCCCAGAAAGAACTTCTACATTATGGGTTGTAGTAAAATATCAAAGGTACAGAGCAAAGAAAGTATGTTATAAAATACTGGCAAACATAGCAATACACTCCTGCAGTCCTGAAACTATATTATGGAGGGAAGAAGAATGAGGGATTGAATGTCACCCTCAGTTACATAGAACATAGTCCTAGACTAGGCCACATGACACTCTTTCTGAAATTCTCACCTCCCAACTCTACCTCTCAATGTCACAAAGTAACTGTTTCCTAAAATTATAAGACACAAGCACTTAATGTTGTGAAGACCAAGTCAATAGCAACAGGTTTCTCAATAGAAACTCTAAGTCCCAGGAAGACATACAAAGATGTATTTTATGGTGACAAACAATCAAATGAATCTTAAAAAGTCAATCTAGATTATTACACACCAAGAATGGAAATAAAATTCCAAGAAAATGGAATCTGAAGGCATACAGTAATATCCGTTTTAAAATAGCAAAGAATAGACTTGAAGAACAAATTAGAAGAGGGAGATACATATTGATTAAGGAATAGTACATCATGAATAAAGAATGATTTAACCATGCATGGACTGATAGAACATACAGTCTTAAAAAGCAAATTCTATAGGACATAAAACAGAGATCAGCTCCCAAACAGTAGAAGTGTGTAATTTCAACAGTCTGCCAACCCAATAGATAGATGGAAAATTATACAAATCATCCAGACAAAAGCTTAACTGTGAAGTATAAATTTTAAATTATAGTAAAGTCTACCAAGTCTACGTAGGTAAAATGTAAGACAATTATTTTCAGAATAAATCAATCTCCAATGATGGAATATATATTCTTGTTATTATCACAGGATAATTTTCACAAATATATCAAATGGTTAGCCATAAAGCATATCTTAATAAATTAAAAATAATAAAATGACAAGAGAATGAAACCAGAAATCAAGAACAAGAAGAATTATACAAACACATGGTGATTACTTATAGACTGGGCCAAGGAAGCAATACAGAGAACATTTCAAAAGCTCCTAAATACAAAGAGAACTGGAGCACAATATAGCAAGATCTGTGTGATACAATGAAAATAGACCTAGAGGAAAGCTTATATAGTTCCACATGCCTATATAATAAAAAATATGTCAAACACATAACAGCCATAGTTACTTTTATATTGGTGTACATAAAATAGCATGGTTAAGGCAATCTATAAAAGACTGAATTTATTTGGTGACTCATGGTTATAGAGGGATAAAACTCTGTCACCATAACAGCTGGAAAACATGGCAGCAAGCAGGTGATGGAAGCTGAGACCAAAAGGGCTGAGAGCTCACCAACAAACCACCAACATGAAGTAGAGAATGAAATGGAGATGGTGGGAAACTTTGAAACTTTCAAGCTTGCCTCTGGTGCTTCATTTTCTTCAGCAAGGCCATACTCTTTAAGCCTCCCCAAAGAATGTGACTGGCTGGGGACCAAATATTCAAATATATGAGAATATGAGGGTCATCTTGTTCAGATGATTACATTAACTTAATTCTATGCATACGCATATACACAAGCACATACATATGTATGTGTATGTGTGCTAGTCACTTTTCCTTAAGGTGTTTCTTCACTTTACATTCAATCACAGCCCCCTCCCTCCTCACCTGCCAGTTCCAGTCTTACATCCCTCCCACATTTTCATGCTTCTCCTATGAGAAAGAAAGCCTCCTCCATGGGTATCAACCCACTCTGGCATATTTGAAACATCACCCAAACAAGATAAATTAATCCCCAATGAAAGAACGAAAGAAAGGACAAACATCAAGGCAGAAGCTAAAAGAACAATACAGGGACCACTGGAAAAAAGAGTGGGAAGATTGAGATGATAAACAAAGTGACAAAACATTAACCTGGGTGAGGGAGGGAGAGAGAGAGAGAGAGAGAGAGAGAGAGAGAGAGAGAGAGAGAGAGAGAATAATTAACAGAGAAAACAGGATTTTTAAGCAATACCACTGAAACCCACAGAAATGCTATGGAATATTTTCCAAATATTAATTACTTAGAACACTTAGGTGTAATGGGCAGTTCTCCAGACACATATGAGCCATAAAATTGAACCAGAGAAATATAAATAAACAAATCAATAACAAGCATAAGATTCCAGCAAATTAGGAAGTCTCGTAAAACAGAAACATGCAGACCTGGTTTAGTTTACTATCAAATTCTACCAGACTGTTAAAGAATCAATACTAATGTTTTTGAGGATATTTCATAAGACAGGATAGAGAAGCAATCGCTTCTGAGAAGCCCTACTACCAAAACCAGGCAAAGACTCAGTCACTAAAAAGCAAACTGCAGATCAGTATTCCTGGCACAAAATTCCTCAATAAAATATTTGCATACCAGTACAGAGGAGTGGCATGAAGTCTCAAGATATGGTTGCCTGCATATGACCTGGAAAACCTGCACCAGTCAAGACACCAACATGGATGGAAGAAAAGTTCACAAGGACTCACACATAGATGAGGAGCTACAGACAGCTGATGCTTATTTAAGGAGGGAGAAAGTCTTCTTCAGGGATGAGAACCCATTCCTAGGTGGACAGCAACACACATACATAATCAACACTAATTGAATTCAGTTTTGAACACACACACACACACACTTACATATATAAAGCAATAATTACATAGACAAATTAAGGAATTCTAGTTGGGGTGAGAATATTGAGGAGTTAGTGCAAAAAGGAGAGATGGAAATGACTTAACAATGAACTCATATATGAAATTCTCAAATTAAAAAAAAGAACAGAAGTCATAGTCAACTTAGAGTCATTATAGAGGTGACTATAGAATGGGATAATGAGAAAAGTAAGTGACAGTTGGTTCCAGCTTTAAACTTTATGTGCTACAACACATGCTTGTTGGACAAGAGGTTCTTAGGCATGATTGTATAATGGAGTAACCAATAAATCTCTGATTGGATCTGAGTCTACTTCTATAGGAGATAATTTATGTTGAATACTGTGGATCTGGTCAAAGGTCTAGGGAGACCAAAAGTACTAAGAGTTACTCTTCAATTTTTGTTTTTGCTAAGTGAACGTATTGTCAAACTGCATCATAATTAGTTATTCCCCTGCCCAAGACTAATTCTCTTTTCCAACTTGATCAAAGTAGCTTGTTTTGCAATGAGTATCAGTTAATACAGACACTCATAACTGATCAAAAATTTGAGAATAGTAACCAAATGTTGAACTTTAAACAGGAGAACTATATCAGCTCTGCCAAGGAAGGGAACATCATGGAAGAGAAGCTGGGATTAATATAAGAGCCAGATAATAAAATGAAGGCTATAAAGTGCTATCTTATGGCCATGGCATGACTATGGTGTTCATAAACTCACAATGTGGTTATGTGTGAAGGGTGTGCACAAGAAAGACATAGACATTGTGAGAAATGTGGAGTAGCCTATGAGGCTCCTCTCAACCAAAGGGAGGAGTTAGATTTGATAGGATTACTAAGGGTGAGGAAGTCATTGTTTTGAGAGATGTATCCATTTGTGAGTTCCCCATCCTCCAGTGCACAGCTCCAAATTAATGCCCATTCAAATGGCTTGGTGAAACACACACACACACACACACACACACACACACACACACACACACACACTTGAGAGACTAAACATAAGAATTTAGATTTTATTTTTGTGTTTCATAATAGAAAGCTTTAAGTTTAATTGGTATTTTTCAATCTTTGGCACTCATTTAATCTATTAACTTTACCAAATTTAACATGTCAAAAACAGTATATGAAAACAGCATATATATATGTGTGTGTGTTTCATATATGTTTCATATATATGTTTTCATATATATATATATGTATATATATACATATATATATATATATATATATATATTTCAAAATAAGAGTCACATGTAGAATTCCTTTAGAGAGGTGCCTAAAATGCTAAAAGAAATAGAGGCATTGTGGCTAATAAAAGTTGCTGATAAATCAGGAGACTGAAGACACTCAAAGTAAGACTGTAATATAGGTGTGGTCCGTGAGGCTTATTTTATCATGACCTTTAAATAATGCTTGTCTCTCAGCATCTCATTTTGCATGTGTTGGTAAAGATGACAGACTAATTTATATATTTTGTTAAACTGAAATATGCTACTTAGGACAGAGCAGGATATGAGCACATGAAGATTGCCCCTGGCAATACAGTAATTCAAAACAATTATAAGCCAAAGCAAAAGACAATGGGCTACTGTTGCATGAATAGTACTATCTGGGGTTACAACACGATGTTTCAAATGTGGCACCTTGACAAGTGTACAAGCTGCAGATGAAAAGGTCACTGATTCTGAATGTCCAGAGATTCTCTTTGAGAGCTGGCCAAGAAGGAATTATCTGACACACCTCACCCAAATAGAAATCAGAAGGTCTGCATTCAGAGGAAGCTGTTCACTGTACATGGAAGAAAGGAAAGTCTCACAGTGAGCACAATGAAAACATGCAAAGAGACCTTGTAAATTCCTCCACTGCTCATCAACATTATTACACTACATGTCTTTAGTTCCAATCATATTTCTACATGACTATCACCTCTTTATTGGACTGAATCATAGGTGTCTGGTGGTTTGATTTTGAATCAACTTACAGCCTAACATTTGCTTAAATGCAACTTGTTAGTTGGTGAAGTTATTTCTGCACAGCTGTGACCATGAACCCCTTAAGGCTTCAAATAATATTAACCCAGTTTGAATGAGATTAAACTGGTTTGAGCTGATTAGAACTGGTTTGAACCAATTAAAATGAGTGCCTCACACAAAGAGTAGCTTTATTTTGATGACCAATGTGAACTGTAAAAATACCCAGAAAGAAAGTCTAGTAAAGTTTCTAGGTTGTGCAAAAATAATAATAACCAAAGCAAAAGAGAGGACCAATCTGATAAAAGGAAGTGTGTGCTTGGGGTATTGGGATTGGGTTGGAGGGAGAAAAGGGAAGAAGTGATGTAATTATATTTTAATTAAACTAAGAACTTAATAACAAGATTTTAGGTTGATGAGTGATTAGAACTTCAATGATTGTGGAGAGACGCAATGCTGCAGATCTCGCGTCAGATTCGACTGGGCTAAAGATAGTCTCCTTATGAGTCTGCCTCTGATTATGACCTAACATCCTAGTGACTATCAGATGATTATCATCAATAGATATGTATGACCTTAACACACGATGAACTCTACCAAAACTCAATGCCAAGAGTGACATCAGACAAGGTCTCAAAACATGAAGCAGGGATTAGTGTAGTTAATGTGTGTTAAACACCAGGTAGGAATCACTAAAGGGTAGCAGATTATTTTCCTGAGATGGTCACCATGGACTTTCATTAATTGGTTCTTGGTGGCAAGGCCCAATAGTCTATATCTCAGGATTGATTCTTACTATTTATATAGCCTTTCCTGTTATTATTAAACGGAACTAATAATCCTTAAACTTTATCATCCCATATTGGGCAGATTTTCTGCAGATCAATGAAGATGCACTGTCTTGTAGTGATGCTATATAGATGAATAGATGACTTTTTAACTCCTAATGATGATTCTGTAAGAATTCCTAAATTTATATTAGTTATTACTGAGCCCTTTATAAAAGGGCTGCAAGTAGAGCTCTCTGCATCTTGAAAACTACAATTGGGACTTTGAGAGTCTTCATGTATCACAAGTTAATTGTGCTAAGATAGAAAGCAGGCATGATACATATTTACAATTTAGGAGTACATTTCTTTAGACTTTAAAACCATTGATTAAAGGTCATAAAAGGAATATGAATGATTTAATGTAGTAGGTGCAAGAACAGAATATAAAATATTGTCTGGATTATCTATACAAAACTTTAATACTAATGAGACACTAAGCAGATAATTTGCCTCTTGAGCTACCATGTTAATTTAGACATAAGAATTGCAGTTCTTAACTTTTCATGAACCTGTGAAGGTAGTGACAGATAATGAAAGTCTAGTTAAATAATTAGTCTTAATTGGAACACATGTAAACAACTCTGTTGTTACATCTTATTCAATGTATGATTTGAATTTATGTTTGAACTTGTGTGAATTCTTGAAAAAAAGATCCTTGGAATACCATGTGATCCTGTATCCTGAAAAAATATTATAAAAACTGAGAAATACAACAGGAAATGACAGGTATTTTTTTTTTTTTAGAAATAGATTCCCCCCCCCATATTTTTCTTTGAAATAAAGATTAGAATCTTTTTTCAAAGTGTTTCTTCCTGTAAACTACTTTCTCTACCTTACAAGGAGTTAAATAAACTCCCAGCTTTAGGGCCCAAGGCTAGAGAAGACCTTCAGAGAAAAGAACAAAGGACCTGTTTACTTAATCCCCAGCTGTTTAACCATTGGGTGTTAATTGTGGTTTCTGGCCTCAGAGTAACTTAAAGTTAAGACATATAAATATTATGCTAAGCAACAAGTGTTACTCTCCCATGCCAGCTAGAGGAGTAAACTGTAGTTCTCACTTTAAAGTGAGCTCTCCTCGCGTCATGTCTTCTCTCATCGGGTCACAAGAAATGTCATTCTTGAGATGGAGTTCATTGCAAGAACTCCTTTGTGTTTGGAGCCCTTTACCAACACTTGTTACTAGACAAGTATTTTTGTCAATTTGGGAAAGTCTCCATGCATATCATTTAAAGTAGAATATAATGCTCTAGTCTTGGAGAGAAAACTTCACATTTTTATCTCAATTCAATAGTTACCCATGATTCCTTTCTGAAGATCTGCAGTCAGTTAGTTGGGAATTTGCTAGGAAATTGGGGAAAAGAAAAGCCTTCAAGGGCAGTAAATTATCTGCTGAGAACCAGTGTACACTCTCTAGCAATAAGTATTTGGATCATCTTGCAGAACAAGAACTAAGATGGTGTTGAAACATAGCACTCTTATTTAAGACTGTCCCCATTACATATACCTCTTGTTTTAATATGTTTTATTTGAATTTAAAACCCATGTAAGTATAGTAAAGTTTGGAGCTGTGGCTGTCATCTCTCTATTTGCTTCCCAAAATATGACCACAGAAGTTTAATGTCCCCTCTCAATCAGTTACCACCATTTTCTTTAATTGGCATATTGAAGAGGTTGTGTGTATTTTTCAAAGCCAGGATCTTGGCCTATGACTCAATTACACTATGAACTAAAAGTAATTAGGGATAACTTAAATAATAGCATAATGTCACTTCCAATCCAATTTGTTATGATGTAAACAATAGAAAAACACGAACATATGTAGATGGCACTTAGCTACACGCAACAATGCACACAAACTTGAAAACCAAAGATCATCTCTATCTACAATTTGCCAGTTTTTATGTTGGACTAATTGTCCAATAATTTCCTCCATTACCTTAAAACAACTCTTAATCATAAATTTGTAGCACCAAAGATATGCTCCCTAATGAATCAAAGTAGAAAACTCTGATCTCAAGAATGTAGAACCTAATCTGAGTATTGACAAGGGTATAAGGTGCTGTGCAGCTTGGTTTCAAAATGACCACATTTTTCTTTCTCAACCTGATTAAGAGAAGAACCATAAACAATCTAGTTTTTGAAACAGGAGAGCAAAGAATTCAAAAGACAAGCATTCTCGTATATAAGTGTCATAACTATAAGTTAAAACCACCCTGAATTTTATACCGTCTCCCACACACACCCAAAAGTAGGCATGCTAAGAATGGTAACTTTTGGTAAAAATCAGAAAAAAAATATGTAAAAATGAAAAGGACCACTGATTTTGTAATTTAGTTATCTTGAAGAATTTTAGTGGGTAATTTGAGATTTCTGTGTTAAACTCAAAAACCCTGATGAAACAAAACAGGATCTGAAGTTTGTACAAACTTTGCTAATATTTTCCAATGTTTAAGGGATGAACCACAGCAAAAGTTGACCAGCTTAGGTAACTCAATTTTGTAACCTTAATTTTGTGAAGGTTACAACACATCAAACTAGCCTGTTGTAGTTTAAATATTTTTTTAATTCAACTTTCATCATAGGAAGAGGTTCTTCCTCATATCTCCATGTCTATTGATCTTTGCTGGTGTGTGTGTGTGTGTGTGTGTGTGTGTGTGTGTGTGTGTGTGTGTGTGCATGCATGTTATAATTAATCTCAAATAGTGGGTCTCTGCTCCGGGAAGGTCTGTGTCCTAGGCTAGGATCAATAAGATTTTGAGCCAATAGTTTATTTTCATGTTTTCTAGCCTTCTCACAAATTCTGTGTTCAGCAGCATGTAGTCAGGCACTAAGAATAGACCTTTCCACATAAAAACAAAATGGAAAGATAAGATCTAAAACTATATAGTAAATAAAATGGCTCTTCAAAGATACTTTCTAGGTTTTCCTGGACATTATTGAAGGTCTATGGTTAAATGACGATGGTGCCTTTTGACTGGTGATCCAGGGAGACCCTTACAGAGAAGTTGAGGCACAAGATTGAGTAAATTATTGGAAGGCCCACTCCAATATACTTTACAAGAATTGGTTAAATTTTTATGGTAACTAGAGTTTCCAAATTGATTTTCGCTTGGTAGGCAGGTTTAGGATATAAGAGAGGTTGTCATACACATTAAAGATGTTCCCTTTGATGTTATTTTACATAGTATCATCTCATGGCAGAGGACCATGAAGGCTTGGAAGTGAGTAAGTTATTTCAAAATTACCTTGATTCATAAAAAAATAGGTACAACTGCAGGACAGTGTTAATGGTTGAAATTTCCTCTTCTATATATTTGATGCAAACATTCTCCTTATTCAGCCCACAGAGGCACTAATTGGTGTTATAGTCAATTATGAATCTTTCTCTTTAGAGTCTCAAAATCAAACTTACTCCAATATTTGTAAATGTGCCTGGCATGAATCCGAGGAAACAAAAAGTGGATTTACTGTGGTCCCAGGGAGAGAGACAGAAAGTCAGAGGTGTCTAGAGGTGAAAGATATTTTAGTGTCTTTTTGTACAGTTTTTAAGAAAATATGGTCATTTGGACATTCCTCAAATCTGCTTAGTGCCACTAAAAAAATCCAGGCCAATCTGGAATAATCTACAGAGGACTAGAAACATACATGTGTAGTCAACTGAGTTTTGACACAGTACAATGACCATGCATTAGAGAAAGGACAAACATTGTGATAAATGGGGCCAGAAAGATTGAACCTGGGCATGCAGAATAATGAAAGTAGACTAACTATGTTATAAAATGAACTTGGATCAAATGATAAACCTAAGAACGGAAGCAATGTAATTGATGTCAAATCTAAACTAAAATTCTGGTTTTGTGCATCCAAAAGACCATGCTTGGTGCCAATCCTAAAATGTAACTTCTGGAACAAATGGTCATAAAAGTAGGAAGAGCTTACCTCAACGGAACTTCTCTTGAAAGGACAAAGAAGAATTTGTCTTTCTCACAGCAATAGTCATTTTAGGATCACAAAAGGAAGGAACAAAAGCAGAGGCTGGTGGCATGCATAAATGGTGATGGTTAGGCTGCCCCCTGGCTGGTCTGTATCTTATGATTTGCCTGCCATCTAAGTTCTTAGCAACAGTATGAATTTGAGTCATCAACCCAACACCCAGGCCTACTCCTGGAATCCAAAGTGACTACAGGATTGAGTCACTCATGTGGACCAGTCAGAAAGATAAGGTTGTTTGTTCCCGAAATGACTGGGTTCTCCCTCAGGTTTAGGTTGATAATACAATTAGAGCTTCTGTTTGCAACTCTTATATTGTTTAATCTTCCCCTTATAGATAAAGGCTTTACAGGAAAGTTCTCACTGATAAAGAGGAAAGGGTTTAAATGCTTCCTTAAAAGTTGTCTGTAGAGTGTGACAGCTCTTATTTGGGAATTTCAATCTCCTGGTGAAGATGTAAATTTTTTATAATTAAGGTAATGTAACAACTTTATTGGAGAGAGAACATATAAAACAAACACAGGATACTCCTTAAGTTAAAATGTGTCTGGAAACACAGAATGACTTTGGATAGAAAATAGTCCAATGGATATGACTTTGCGAGTTGGCTTATAAAGTATGTGCATAAGAAATTACATACAGTTACAGATTCACACGCACTTGAATAAGTATCCATTCTCTACCTACAAATTTAGTTCCTTGATCTGCTACTGTGTTGAAAACTTGAAAACACTGATTGGGTGTCTTAGTCAGGGTTTCTATTCCTGCACAAACATCATGACCAAGAAGCAAGTTGGAAACGAAAGGGTTTATTCAGCTTACACTTTTCACGTTATTCTTCATCATCTAAGGAAGTCAGGACTGGAACTCAAGCAGGTCAGAAAGCAAGAGCTGATGCAGAGGCCCTGGAGGGATGTTTCTTACTGGCTTGCTTCTTCTGGCTTGCTCAGTTTGCTTTCTTATAGAACCCAAGACTATAAGCCCAGGGATGGCACTACCCATAGTGGGCTCTCCCAATGTAATCACTAATTGAGAAAATGCCTTACAGCTAGATATCATGGGAGCATTTCCTCAACTAAATCTCCTTTCTCTGTGGTAATTCCAGCTTGTGTCAAATTGACACACAAAACCAGCCAGTACACTGGGCATTTGGTATAGTGTTGTATGATTGTTTTGGTCATAAGTACACAGAAGTGAAAATTTTTGTAAATCTAATAGGTGTAATTATTATGATTCTACCAATGAAAGAATATTAGCCAATTTCTATCTCATTTTAGAGAACAATCATTCTAACATATTAGAGGATTTTATTGGTTGGATTATTGGCAGAGGAATTAAATTAAATTGGGTGTGCAAGTGAGTGGGTGATATCTTGAGTGGTTCTGACTTTGAGGGTACAAAACTTAAAGGCTTCTACTACAAAGGCTCCCATAGAGCTGCAGTCAACACTGGTTTGACTGCAAAGGTCATTTATTGGTCTTTATGTTGTTAAGAGCCTTCCGTTGAGATGGATCCCAATTTAGGTAAGTCACTAGACCTCCTTTCCCTCGGACTCTTCTCCATTTTTGCCCCTGCAGTTCTTTTAGACAGGAACAATTCTGGGTCAGAGTTTTTGGCTGTGGGATGGCAACCCCATCCCTCCACTTGATGACCTGTCTTTCTACTGGAGATAGATTCTACAAGTTCCCTCTCCCCACTGTTGGGCATTTCATCTAAGGTCTTTGGGTCTTGAGAGTCTCCTACCTCCCAAGTCTCTGGTACATTCTAGAAGGTCTTCCCACTTCCTGAGGTTGTACATATCTATTCATTTTTCTGGCCCTTGGGCTTCACTGCTGGTCCCTCCCCTAAATACCTGATCATGCTCCCATTTTCCTTTGCCCCTCCCCCTCTCCTCTCCTATCCAGATCTCTCCTTCCCTCTGCACTCTGCTTTCCTCTCCCTCCCAGGTACAATTGAAGTATCCATACTGGGGGGCCCTTTGGCTTGTTGACCTTTTTGAGTTCTGTGGACTGTATCTTGGGTATTCTGTTCTATTTTTCTGGCTAATATCTACTTATTAGTGAGTACATCCTTTTGGGTCTGAGTTACCTCACTCAGGGTGATATTTTCTAGTTCCATCCATTTGCCTGCAAAACACAGGATGTCTTCCTTCTTAGTATTCCATTGTATAAATGAACCACATTTTCTGTATCTATTCTTCTGTTGTGGGACATCTGAGTTGTTTCCAGCATCTGGGTATCACAAATAAGGCCTCTATAAATATCATAGAGTACCTGCCCCTGTGATATGGTGGGGCATCTTTTGGGTATATGGCCAGGAGTGGTATAGCTGGGTCTTCATATAGATCTATTTCCAGTTTTCTGAGGAACCTCCAGATAGATTTCCAGAGTGGTTGTACCAGTTTTTAATCCCACTAGCAATGGAGAAGTGTTCCTCTTTCTCTGAATTTTTTATAACATGTATTGTCACCTGAGTTTTTTATCTTAGCCATCCTGATTGGTGTAAGGTGGAATCTCAGCATCCTTTTGATTTGCATTTTCCTGATCACAAATTGGCTTTGTTTATTTGATTGAGATAACTTGATATATTTTACTATTTTATTTAAAACAGAAAGGTGTACCATACCCATTTCATGTGTACTTTATAACATACCTCTACACAGTATTATAAATATCACTCTTTCCACACTCAATGCTGTCCATAATGTAATTAAAATGCAGATGGTAAAAGCTCTAAAAGAATATCTTGATTAACTAATGGCATTATCCAATACCTGACAAGCTTCATTTTGTGTTCAGGGTATGATGCAATGTTGATGGAAAGGTGACAAAACTTTAATATCTTTAATGCTAATCACCAAGATACACACTTCTTCTTCATTGGCACTCTGCATAGAAAACAGTACAACTTCCTTATAAAGCACAAGATAAAAAAAGTATCCTGGCTTCCTCCTTCCTTCTCCAATAAAAGCCTGGACACACTCTTGGTTCCCAGTTTGGCACCTTGGCTGTCCTGGCTTCTTGGGTCTGGGTACTGGCTGGCTGCTTTTCTGCAGCTGTAGTAGAGATTTCTAATATCTCAGGTTTATATCCTCCTTTATGGGAAGACAGCCCTGAGCAGTTAAGTGACTAGAGGCTGGAGGATGGGAAGCACATAATTAACCCTTGGGTATTCACTGACAGAATGGGGATGTACAGAGTCTTACTTAAAGAGGCAGCCACATATTTTGCAAGACATGGTCCAGAAACACACACACACACACACACACACACACACACACACACACACACACAGAGTCTTTTGTGGGAACTGCCTATGGTGGTTGGTTCACAGTATAAAATGGGTAAGAAAGACACTTATTCTCCTATATACCAATGTAATCCTGATTATTAGGAAAACAAGATTCTTCTTACTTTGCACTGCTGTCTAGTTTTATGTCAACTTGACACAGGCTGAAGTCATCTGAGAGGAAGGGACAGCAGTTGTGAAAATGCTCTTATATGATCTAACAGTAGGCAATCTGTAGGTCATTTTCTTAATTAGTGATTGATGTGAGTAGGCCCAGCTCATTTTGGATATGCCATCCCTGGGCTGGTGGTCCTGGACTTTGTAAGAAAGCAGGCCGAACAAGCAATGAAGATCGATCTAGCATATATCTAAGGTCTCTGTGTCAGCTCCTGTCTCCTGATTTCAGTTTCTGCCTTGGCTTTTCTCAATGGACTCTGATTAGGATAAGTAAGTGAAACCTTTCCTTTTCAAGTTGCTTTTGATCATGGTGTTTCATCACCCCTATAGTAACTCTAACTTAGACATACACATATATGTTCTTTAAAAACTGATTTTTTTGTTTTCCTTTTGACCTCCTCATTGTCATAACTTCTTCTATTCGTATTTCTCCTGAACCACAAATTCTTCCTGTGTGGTTTTATTGTTTCTTTCAGACACTTCAATGACGTATAGGTATGATGACCAAACATAATGACACATTCTTTCTCTAATTTGAGTATTTTCAAAATAGTTACTACACCACTACTAACTACACATTCCTTCCTGTCCCTATGAACAGACCAGGAATGTTCATTAGAAACAGGAAGTGATACTGACCTTCCTGACAGTCTTAATCGTAATTCTCTGATCATAAGCATGAAATCACACATGAGTAGTTCTTTGTTAATGGTGATCTGTGACAAGGTTTGTTTCTTCGTTGAAACCCAACCCTTTCCAGTGTATACACATGGGAGATGTTTGGGGGCAACGCATTCTTGTATAAAAAGATTGTTCCTTCTGGCTAACAAGAAGTGCTGGAGAAGATTGTCACCTGGTTTCCAACCTACTCTGCTTACTCATTGCTCAGCTAGTAAGACAATGGAGGGGGAGAGGAGAAAGGAGAAGAAGAGTGGTGTCAGGTTTGTAGAGAAAGGAAGATAATTTTTTGATGTTCTGATGCTTATGTAGTAGATAATCAATGTATAAAAATACTTCAGATTGCTTCTTTCATTGTAGATAGTAGTGTATGTGTAGTGAATACTGTTATCTCTATTTTTCAAGGGAGTAAAGAATGAGGCACATGTGCTAATGTAACTTAGAAAATGTAGTGCAAAGTTTTGGTTTTCCTTTGAGACCATCTATTTTTCTGTGTGTAATTGTTGCTTCCACGATTTTTTATTAGGAGCTAGAGAAAGCAGTAAAATGTAAAGTTATATAAGTAAAATTATCTGTAGCCTATAAGCTAAAAGTCAAAACTTTGATGTGGCTGAAGGATAGAAAATAATTTGGCCGAGACTACAATATAAGAGAAATACAATATAAGAAAATGATGGTAAGTAAATATAAGTAATTTGGAATATTTTGTACCTATAGCTTAAACGCATGTAGGTAACAACTTTGAAGACTCATGATGAACAAATACACCTGTGCCTTCCATGTCCTCTAGGTAGGTTAGCTGGTCCCACTGGAACAACAGACTGTGGCAATGAATCTGAAGACAGTCTGTGTGTCTCTGTGGACAGTTGGTGGGCTGGTACATTCCTTTCAATAAAAGGAATGAGTTTGAGTTAAAGTCTTACCTTTAACTCAAAGAATACATTTAACCTGCATTTTTAGAGAAAGAGACATCAGAAACAGCACTGCTCCTTTTTCAAAATGAATCCACTTCATCATATATACCAGTGGCCTAGATGACATGCAGCAGAGTTGACCAGTCAAATGGAATATAATAATTTTAAGGATATAGTCAGACTTTTCCCAGAAGAATTGAATCAAGGGATTACAAAATTCAAAGCTTTGAGGGACCAGGACTGTTTGTGGGAACGTAGAATCTCTCAAAAGCAATATTGAGATCATAATGTTATGCTTTTTTGGCTCAGAACAAAAGTTCTGAGTACTGAAACTCACAAACATGCCAGACTAACATTATGCTTTGTTTGGTAATTCTATAACTAAAGCTTTATTTATGTATGCAATACTAAAAACAATTTGAATATATTTTCTAATGTATTTTCTTTCATGGTTTGTTTTTGTTTGAAATTAATTTACATAGAAATTTATTAGAATAATTTACAAATCATTATAAATGACACTGAATTAAGTTTTACTTTCTTGTAGTGACTCACATATGGTATGAACCACTGGGTATTGTTCCTCAAACTAACTTGAGTCATTCTTTTAAAACACATAGACTTGACAAAAGCTCTCGATTTACAATTTAGTCTGACTGGCTTTGTAATTTGGAATGTTCAGAATCAGTATAAGCCTACCTAACCAAACTAACCTAACTAACTTTAAATGCTTAAATCTGCAGGGCTTGCTCCTCTATAACTGGGAAGTTTGAAGCCCTGAGAAACCTATTAAGTTGCCAGTCAAAAGTTCTTGTTTAAGAGAAATAGTATAAAAGTATTTAGTGATATCTATAACAGTTAGACTAACTTGTAAAACATGGACATTTTGCAAATACTTGAAGCTCATTTCAACTCAACAATATGTTTTATTGAAAAGTATTATTGTTTGCTTTTATTATTAAGCACTAGGTGTAGCATGTGGTAACAACAGTCTTACTTGATGCTGATGGCTGCACATATCTCTGAGTCTGGGAGAATTTGGGGGAAAGTTGCCCACATAACACTTTTTCCTCTATTCTGTAGTACATGCAGTTGCCTTCTAGCAACTTGATGGTCACCTGAAGAAGTTCAGAGATGTCCACACCTCATCCTTGGAGTATCCCATCAGTGACTTTGTAGCCAAGTAAGAAATAATTTTTGTCTTTGTTTTGGTTTGAGTTTTTTTCATTGCTTTAATAAAACCATGGTTTAATAAAACCAAAAGCAGCTTAGGAAAGAAAGTGTTCATTTCAGCTCACAAATTACAATCCCTCATCTAGGAAAGCCAGGACAGGAACTCAAGCAAGAGTCTGGAGGCAGGAACCAGAGACAAGTCAATGGAAGAAAACTGTTGAACTGGCTCTCTTCCTTTTATTTAGCTAACTTTCTTTTACAGCTCAAGGCTACCTGCTTAGGACAGGATTGCCAAGAAATGGATTGGGTCCACATGCTTGAATTAACAATCATAAAAATACTTTATAGGCCATTCTGATGGAAACAATTAATTAAAATTCCTAGATAAAGAAAACTAAACAGCACAGCCTTTCTCATTTCTTATTTTCTTTTGCAACAATCACAGTTTTTAATCTTAATAATAAAAGACAAGTGCGATCACTGGTGATAAGGATGGTAAAGGACAAATTTAGAATGTATTTTTTAGGGAAAGAGGAAAAACACTTTTGTGAAAAGAGAGACTGGAATGTGTGGAGAAAGTGGAGATGGAGGCCACAAAGATACCTGGGATTCAAACTCTGGAGACCAGCATTAGAATGTAGATCTAACTTTATTAAGTAATAACGCTTATATGTAATTATTTTGTCAATTAGGTATGTTTATATATTCAAGTGCAAATTGGAGTACAACCTGTCCAGGAACCAGTAAGGGAGCGCCAATTCCTGTGGAGATTCCTGTGAAAACAGGGAAGCAGCCACTGTCCTGGGCTTGGGTTGTCTAGTTGTTATGCTGTGATCCATGTTAGATCATGTACAATGGATCAAGACTGTTCAAGGATTCTCAGAAGCTTGAAGCACCTTGCTATCTATCCAGTCTCTTTCTCCACCAGGTTTATCGTCACATCCTCCACACAATATCTGAGAAAAAGCTGGGAGAATAGCTCAGTTGACTCAATTTCTTGAGATCCTGCCCTGGCTTTCCTTTTATTAAAGCACGAAGACATGGTTTGGTTCCTAGAAGTCAGGTAATAGAAGTCAGCATCATGGTATGTATTTGTCATACCCATGCTGGGGAGGTAAAAACTAGTGGATCTCTGTAACTCACTGGACAGCCTAGTCTTATGGTGAGTGCAGTCACTGGAAGATCCTATTCAAAGTAAAAGCACAGGTGGACCACACCTGAGGTTGTATTCTGGCCTCCACGTGCATGTAAACTCTTTCTGCTTCTCTCTCTCTCTCTCTCTCTCTCTCTCTCTCTCTCTCTCTCTCTCTCTCTCTCTCTCTCTCTCTCTTTCTCTCTCTTTCATGCACAAGGTAGCTGGAAATGCAGAAAGTTCCTCCAGGTGAGAAGTTAGTCATGGTGGTTGTGGCCACAGTGGCTCATTAAAGGCCTTCTCCACAGTTCCTCATGGTGCGGCCCCAATGATTCGAGAAAGTTCTTCCAAAACAGCTTTATTGGCATGATGGATGATGGTTGAATCTGGATATACAACCCCCGTGAGACTCAGGGCAGAACTGAGTTAAATAGGGAGGAGAAAGGGGGAAGGGTCTGGGAAAGAATGCTTAATTGGCTCCGCCCTCTGGCCTTAGGGCATCTCATTAGTATGTAAATCTCTCTAGGGACTGAGGCCTGGCCTGTAGTTACTCCCTCTACCTGTGCTCTTTGGGTGGGGCTGCATTGCCCTGAACATGACTGAACAGTGCAGGTCAATGGAGTTCCATGCCATGTGTTAGGAGCCTGGATTCTGGGAGCATGGCAGAATAGATGGCCATCCTTTACAGGCAATGGACACCTGTTTGGTCTCTGGGCTTTCCAGCCAGCGCTTCAACCAAAACCAGCCATCCTATCATGGTCCTATGCTCTCTCTCTCTCTCTCTCTCTCTCTCTCTCTCTCTCTCTCACATACACACACACACACACACACACAAACATACTCTCACACTCACACACAGACACATATACACACACAGTCTCTCTCTCTCTCTCTCTCTCTCTCTCTCACACACACACACACAAACACACATATACACATGGATATGATATACTCAAACACATATATAAAGTCTAAGAAAAGAGAATTAAGTGTCCCTATGAATAGTAGTGGTCAAGTTGCAATTTTTGTTATTGACTACTTTCTAATTTTAGAGAAATGTTTATATTTCTATAAAAATAAATCAGTAATTATTAGAAGGGTAAAAACTTATATTCTTTATTTTTATTTGTATGGGTGTTTTACCAGTATGTGTGTTTCTGTGCACCACTTAAATGCCTAGTTCTCATGGAGGCCAGATAAAAACACTGAATGTCTTGGGACTGGACAGATGGCTGTGAGCAACAAAGTGGATTCTGGAAATCAAATCCAGATCCTCTGGGAATCAAACCTTGGTTTCCTGGGAGAGCAGCCTGTACTCTTAAACACTAAGCCATCTCTCCCAGCCCCAGAAAAATACAACTCTAAGCACAGAAATTGTGAGTATTTAAAACATTTATTAAATTTATAGTGATTATGGAGGTTTTTATATATAACTTCTCTCTCTTATTATATTATATATCTAAATGCTTTGCATTTAGAACAAGCCAAATTTATTTAAAAGTTACTCTAAAATGAAACAGCATGAATTTGGGTTATTAAATGATGTAAATATCAGGATCCTTGTTTTGTAATATTTACAACAATATTTTGTAAATATTGTTTTGAATAGTGCAATCTACTCCTTGAACTTCAGTTTTTTCCTTTGTTTTTTCCATAAAGTTGATAAATCTTTAAAGACAATTATTTAAATGCTACTATATCTTAAATAAAATAATAACTGAGTACTTTAATATTTCTTTAATATTAAGAACAGTAAAAGAAACCATTAGTCAATGTAACATATTTTCAGTTTTATTCCATTTTACTCTTACCTTGTCTGGGTCTTGTCTGTTCAGTTTGGCACTTAATATCATATACTAGTGGATAGACAGTCTAAAGTTTTTATACAAGGGGGCATGGGATCGGGGTTTTTTAGGGAGGGGAAATGGGGAAAGAGTATGGCATCTGAAATGTAAATAAAATATCCAATAAAAATAAATTAAAAAAAAAGAAAGTCTAAAGTTCACATTCCTTGTGGCTCCCTCAAATCATCCCACTTCCCTACAGGCTCTGCTGCCTCTAGTTCATGGGGTTTATAAGCTGAATTTACAAGATCAAGTCTATTCAGTTTTCTCATATTTGTAAAGTAATATTGTATTATAAATATGTTTCAACTGCTAAAATATATAAATAAGTGCAAGTGAATGGAACAGAATATAAACTGTAGGTTCACTTGCTTTAATGAAGAAACTATCTTTAGCAGATATAGCAACAGCCAGTAAACTGAGCAAAAGCTCTGTTTCATATCTATTTCCACCTCACCTATACTAAAGGATGGCTGAATCCAAGCAAGGCATCTGTGCTCCTCCAGTGCATACACACAAACATACATACACATGCACACACACACACACACACACACACACACAGATACACACACATACACACATACACACACATACACACACAGATACACTCACATACACACACACAGATACACACACACATACACACACATACAAACACACACATACACACAGATACACACATACATACACACACACAGATACACACACAGACACACACATACACACATACACACACACACACACACACACACACACTTGACTACAAATGGCCATGAATTTTAAAGAGATCTTGGGTGGGATATAGAGGAAGGCATGGAGGGAAGAAAGAGAAGGAAAAATGTAATTATATTTTAACATCAGAAAATCAAAGAAATATTTTTTATAAAAGGAAACTTGGCTTTATTCTATGTTTTAAAAATATGTTAAAATAAGAAAGTTAAATGGATACATTTGCCTTTTTCCACAATGTCAAATTTATTTAATAACAACAAATTGATATGCCAGGCTAATTTTGTTCCTGAAATCTACCATGTATTACTAATTTTGCTGGAAAATTATGATAATGGACAGACACAGTCTTTTTAACATCAATATTAATTACTGTTGTTCATTCTCAGATCACATGCTATCATTCAGATACATACCTATAAAGAGGCAAAGAGTGCCAGTCAGTTGCTGTAGCTCTTAAGGAAGACATCCATTTAGCTCGTAGAGGTTTGCTGAAGCAGAGCTGTCTCTAATCTGAGGGGGATTCAGGGAGGGGAGCAGGGGCAGTTGATTACTTGAGTGGGACATTTCAAGGAGTGGGTACCTTGCTGACCTGAAAACATGTATAATCAAGAGTTCAGAGCCTGTAAATCCCACAATGCATGTGATATCAGTGGTCTCACCATACGTTGTCATGAATTTTCCTTCCTCATATAAGAACTTTTTTTTTTTTTAAAAATCTTTATTAAATTATTTTATTTATTTATATTCCAAAAGCCTTCCCAGTCTCCCCTTCTTGAATACTTCACCCTAGCCACCCCACCTCTGAGAGGGTGCTCCCCCACTTTCCCTCCCACCCCACCTCACCTCCCCCCTGCCCCCTCCCCTCCCCCCCCCCAGCATCCCTCTTCCCTGGGGTATTAGGTTTCCATAGGATTGAGTGCATCCTCTTTCACTGAGGCCATACAAGGCAGTCCTCTGCCACATATATGCCCCAGGCTACAAACTAGACCTCTCTGCTTTCTGTGTTTATTTTGTTTCCCCCATGTGGGTTTCAGGAATCCATACTTGGGCCTTCCTTTTTGTTAAGCTTCCAATTGTCTGTGAGCTGTATCATGGGTATTTAAAAATTTTTTGGCTAATATCTACTTATCAGTGAGTACATATCATGCATGTCCATCCTTTTGGTTCTGGGTTACCTCACTTAGGATGATGTTTTCTAGCTCCATTCATTTGCCTGTGGATAGGACTTTGATGTTTGTTTGTTTGTTTGGTGATTTTATGTGTTCAATAATTTTATATGCCCTGTCTCATATGGCTTTGAGATGCCCATGTGTCCATATGTTCTTGAACTAAACCTGTAAGTGGTGATGTTTTATATATAGCAGTTACTGTCAGTCTGAATCTCATGCTTAGTGCTGGTTAGAGGTGATTGCTTACTTCACAGAAAGGATGCACATTTATTCTGCCGCAAACTTGTATTAAAAATGAAACACACTGCTGCTTTGAAAGATAAACTCTTCTGAAACAAGGCACAGCCAGACAGGCCCCTGTCTTATGTAAAGTGCAGTAACTTACAACAATGCAGTGTGGGGCCTGTCTCCACATACCCACCCCTGTCAACACGGCGGCTCACTACTTGTCCCATACTGCTTTCTGTCTTCTATTCCTCCCTCCATCTTCTCCTCCTTCCTTAAAAGTTCAGAGTTCTTTGCTGCTATTGTTGCTGTTGTATGATGCTTGTCATTAAAGCAACTCATGCATCCCTGGCAAGCCCTACCCGGGAGCTGTATCTTCACCCCACATCCCGATTTTTAATTTTAATCTTGAGATTGTGCCTCACTACCTTGAGCCAGCATGGCTGGTGTTGATATCAACCTGCACTTTCCAAAGTGTGCACCTGAATTTGTTTTCCTTCTATAGTGCATGTCATTTCATGCAGGAGCTTTATCTTCATCTACTGTAGTAGCCGAGATTACAGTCACCAATCACCAAGACCTGCTATTACCACAGTTTTCCCTAAACACACCTATATAACACTTTCTATTTTATTTACAGTTTCTGGTATCAGCCTTTGAAATCTCACTATAGGATGACATGGTTTAGCTTCTATCATCCTCATGCTATGTGTAACCAGTGTGCTCTGGATAGTGTTGTTCAGTGCTGCTCTTTGTGTTAATATTTGGAACTTAAATTTTTTGTGGTTGAAATTGCTACTTACATAGTTGCTGGGTTCTTAAATCTATCAAACTTTCTGACTTTGCTTGCCTGTGTTGCAAGAGAAATTAGGAGACAGAATTAGTAGAGAAAACGAGTTTATGTTCGCTTTGGCTAAACATAGCCCGAAAGTCTGCTAGGTTCTTTCACTTTTCCTGCAGCTGTCTTACAGCTTTGTAGGAATAATGAAGGAAAGCCAGGAAATACATATAAATCAGCTCAACTGAGAGATAGATACTTTCAGAGTAGCAAGAAATCTCTTCCTGTCAAGTGCGTTTGTCCTGTTAGTTGAGGACTTTATTTACAGCCATTCTTCCTGGGAAATGGGCATGGTCTCCGGGGTCCATTGGTTTATAATTCCTGTTTGAACATCTTTGTGGCCTTGATACATTCTCTCGGTATCTTATTCTCTTTTGAGTTCATCCTCATTTGTGATTTTTATTTCTTAACAAATGTCGATAATATTGCTTTTCATGGAACAGACAAGCTAGAAAAACCTTCTAAATTTGGTCAAAGCTTCACAGATTTTGTCCATAGACTTTCTTCTTAGGTCTGCTTTTGAGTGAGTTATTTGCTCTGGTCTGCCCAGATGTTGGGTACTGAACCTGTGTTCTGTTCTCATCCCTCAGGACTCTTTGCCTCTCCTCTGTGTCATGGATTCACCACCATTCCCCCTCTGTTTCTCTCTTGGCATGCTTTGCTTGCTAGCGCTCAGGTTCTAGACAACTGAAGATGGATGTAAGTAGGTGGAAACGTCTGAGACACTTTACATATACATATACATATACATATACATATACATATGCATATGCATATGCATATGCATATGCATAAACTTTATTATTTGTTGTCTGAGTTGAATACAAAATATGTGAGGTAATTTTCATACTCTTGGTCATTTCACCTAATTTTTAATGTATAAATTAGCTTTGAGTCCTCTTCATCAACTCCTTTTTATGTAACTGTTCTTAGTTTTGGTTTATATTCTGTTTCATTCTCTGTTCTGGTGTCTCTTACAACTCACTGGCTCCCCACTGTATCTAGCTAACTCTGTTTCCTATTAAATTTAAAGACCAACATTCAGAAAACCAGAGTGCTTGTGGGGGTTTTGTACTCTGAACATGCCGCTGAGCCTTAGAGACTGAGGAAATTGTTGAGTGTATTGGCTAAATGACTGTGTGACTACTGACAGCTTGTGGCCAACACTTTATCCTTCTACTGGAACTGAGCTGTCCTGGAAAATGGATGTTTTTTTCAAACCCCAGGATAAAAGGGAAGTCAAGACCTGGTTGTTGCAAGTCTCAAAGTTGGCTGCTACTATTTATTTTCTTTGTATTTGAGAGGACAAAGACACTTGTGTTTATATGAATTTAAGGCTTACCTTAGAAACTGTTGTATTCTATGGCATTACAATTAACATATAATAAAGCAAACACATTTAGATATTTACACAGTTGGATGATGACTGGCAACTATAAGCACTCGTGGAGGAGCCACTACAGAAAACAAAGTGCATGACATACCTAGCACCTTTTCTAAAATGTTCCTTATGCCACTTCAATTTTTGTCCTTCTTAAAAATGTTTGTTTTGGGGTTGTTTGTTCATTTTGTTTGTTTGAGACAGGATTTCTCCTTGTAGCCTTGGCTGGCCTGGAACCCCCTCTTTAGATCAGTCTGGCCTTCAAGTCACACAGGTCCACCTGCCTCTGCCTCTTAAGGGCTAGGATTAAAGGCAAGGAGGGCCTACCACACCCAGCTCCTAAACTTCCTTAAAATCAAACAAACAAACAAACAAACAAACAAATGTTATACAAGTGAAAGTTGTCAGGTTGTAGAAATAACTTTTGGTACATTTGTCCCTTCACCCAAGTTTAACAAGCAGTAACAAGCATGATACATTGCTTTCTTTCTTTTCATGGTTTTTATATGTTAAAAAATGAATCAATTCATTGATTAAGAAAATGGATTTATTGCTTGCTTGTGGTACTTTGTTTGTATTTGTTCTTACATTGCTGTACTATGGTATTAAAACATACTTTTAACATATTTATTCCATGGTTTTCCAGTACAGTGTGCCTAGGGAATAGCATAAATGGAAAGTAAAATATTAAAAACAAGTAGTTAATTAGATCAACCTTTATACATTTATACTTTATTTATTATCTATACAATTCCTGAAAGACAAGACAAATTCACTGTATTCTCATCCTTTCTTTCAAAATAATGTTTGGATTTTATCTTTTTGGTAGTGAATAATTTCTGTCAGGTGAGATTTAAATTCCGAGGAAATAAATTCTAATTAATGTTTTTGTCTATTTGTCTTTTAGATATAACTACTATTGTAAAAAAAAAGAAGATAATTTTGGGGAAAACTGGGCTATTGCTATATACTGCATATATGTAACTAAAGACCATCTTTCTACAACCCTGAAGAGATCACACATCTTTCAGAGGGGTCTGCCCCCAAGAGTCCTGGTTGATACTGACATAGACCCTGTTATTCTGGACTTGGCTCTTCTTCAGAATGAAGGCCTGGTAACACTCATACTCACTTTTGAAACTGATACACTTATAGATAAAAATTTTAAGAGTACTGGAAATAAATTCAAACTATAGAGATTAGAAGAGAACAGAAACTACTTTAAGGAGAGGTAACATTACACAAACATGCATTTAAAATGTTATAAGTTCCTATGGATATATTTTACATTACCTTAGCAATAATTACTCTTGATAGATGGTAAAATCATGGATCAAGCACATTTTTTCAAATTTATGACCTGCTCATTCATTTGGATGCCACACTGAAACTTGACATCTGTAATATGAAGCAAAATATGTAATACAAACACACGTGTTGGTGTACTGTCATTATTTTACTCATGAAGACATTTTTTAGTCTCTTCTATTTAACTGTTAAGTCTAAAGAAGACAAATATATTTTGAAATAAAATTGGCCATCATTAATTGTCCACCTGGCTTACCAGATGCTTACCCAATGCTGCTAGTCATGGAAGAAGGTCTTTGTTCCATATGGTAAGGGCTGAGTGAAAAAAATCAACTCCATTAACTAAATGTTTGAAAATTACCTGGTCATTCTCAGTTTACTTGCGCTCTGGGATCTTGAGATAATCTAAATATATATGCTATTTCTATTTTGCAAAGGGAAATTTTGGGGTCTGTAAATTATAAATGAAAGAAATTAGATATGAGTGAATTATTTTCAAATTTGTGGGAAAACTTTTGCAATAGAATATCAGAGCTGCCAAATACATTGGTGTTTCAGTGGAAATGATGTCTCTTCTCATGTCACTCTTGGTTGTAGTGTGATACTGTCAGTCAGCAGGTTACTTTCCCTCACTCAGTGAACAGTAGCAAAGCCCTTAGCTGGTGGATAATATTTGGGAGATCTATGTTAGAATTACCTTATATTCTCATAGACATGCAGTATTTTCTTTAATAAATTTATTATGATTATTGAAATTATTGTTATGAGCTTTGACTGGCATCACAGGATCAGTCCATATATACCTAATTTCATCATTTATGACACAGTCGCTTTGAAAGCATGACACTAAACTATCAGGTTAGATATTGCAAAATGATAATAGTATCGGCAAATCAAATATTCTTTGTGTACTAATAATTTTAACGTTAATTGATAGCAAATGAAATAAATTTGATCAATGATATTGCCTAATAAATATTTTCAGGATCTGACATACACTCATATTTTTTTTAATTCTTTTCCAAGATCATTACCTCTGACTCTGTGGAAGATTCATGAAAACAAAACGTGCATAGGAAGTCATACTAAAACTTTTTGAAGGGTTCCTGGGAATATCTCCGTAAAACAAAATGCTTAGTGCATTCTGAACAGCTGCCTTTTACTACAAACAATTAAAAATAACAAATATGATCACAAGAATCTAGACTTATGACTTGGGGTTTTTGTCTGTTGTTCATTTTTCAAGAGTTTCTCCCATGTATTCTTAGTGTTAAATTTATTTTAATTTTGTGCAATAATTCATGAATTTTAAATTCTTCAATATATAATCTTAAGATATAAAGTTACTGGCCAATGACAAACAAAATCACAAAAAAATCATTAAACTAACATTAATGATGTTACTTGTATGGCTGTTTTGATGTTACTTTATATAATTTTTTAAAAAATATAGAACAATATATCTTACTGATGTTTAACTGAAATCTAGAATATTTTGATATCCAATACTGACATTCAGCTTGAATATTTTAATCTCATAAAACTTAATTGCAATTAAAGTTCACCCACTTAATCAGATTTGAACTATGATTTGCTAAGTTTATAATTACTTGTTAGAGTTCCCATCATTGACCCATATTTGTAAAGAGAATACACTGGGTAGAGTTGATGATGAGTTTCTATCTCACCGCTTCAGGCCCCTCCAGAGTCTGCACATAAACCACAGCCAATGGTTGGCAAACTATGTCATTTATTTCTTATTGCAACAACTTCACTACTCTTCATAAGTGTTCTATATTAGTTGCTTTTCTTTTCTTTGGTCCAGAACATATAACAGAGGCAACCTAAGTGAGAAGGAACTTCTTTGGGTTCACAGTTTCAGAGCACATAGTCCAATATGATAGAGAAGACATTGCATCTCATAGCACAGGAATGGGTGTCTGGTGCCTCTCACATGGAGTTAAGTGTGAGAGCCAAAGAACATGAGACTCAAGCAGAGAAAGTTTATAGCTAATAAGTGTCTGTCTCTAGTGACTTAACTGAAGCAGCTGGGCCACATGACTTCAAAAGTGTGTCACCAGTTAGAGGCTACTGCATGTTCAAAAATGCATGAGCCTATGCAAAGAAATTTCACATTCAAACTATAACAAAAACACAAGAATGATTACGTAGAAACAAATCATTCTGTCAAAAATAATATACAAGAACAACACCCAGGAGGTTGAAGCAAACTGCTCTCTAGAGAGGACAGGAAAGGAACACATGTCATCTGCAAACCAAACATGTAGATTTTCTGCCTGTTGTCTCATGTGCCCATCTGTTTCCCAAGAATGCTTGCCATGCCTCTAATCTCCTGTAAGACAGAAAAAGTCCTTTCCCTCCACCAATTTCTGACTTTTAGTTACACATATTACGATAATATTACCATGCTTGGATGTTGTCTTAGGGTTTCATTGCTGTGAAGAGATACCATGAACAATGAAACACTGGCAACAGGCACCTGAATGGCAAGGAATAGTAACCAGAAAGATTAAGTCCAAACTGTTAACAACATGCACCTGCAAAGGGAAGCGAGGAGGTGCTCCTCACAGCACAGAGGCATAGATTTAGTGTGAGTGTCTTCAAGAAAAAGGCCTTTGATATACAGGAATTTCCTTTGTAAGGGAATCTTCATTTACATGGACTTGCAGTTTTAAGTGACAGCTGTTTGAATAATGTAATTTCTGGTGACAAAAAGCCAAAATTAGTGGATCTTCTGGTAGAAACAGACAAACAGAAACACGATGAAAGGATCAGAAATGTAAGTTACCAAGTTATCATTTTTTTTGCATATTCTTTGCATGTGTGTATATGTGTGATATATATGTGTGTTTGTGATTGGTGTGCAGGTAAGCATGCATATGTGTGTGCATGCATGTGCAGCTGCTTTGAGACCTGCCTCTAGAGACTGGTGATAGATTACGAGTCTCTCTTTACCTTTAGCTGGGTGAAAGGAGAGCCAGCCTCAATACCTGCTTGGTCAGTTATCCCATGGGTTCTCCTGTGGGGCTAGGAACTAGCTTCTTGGCCTCTGGATATTTTTTTCTCTTTTTCTGTGACGAGGAGAACCTACAAAACTGCAGGCAGTCATGCCAAGTGGGCTTGTGGGTGAAGAGGACTGTTTTCCAAGAGAATAATTACTGAAAAGAGAGAGTTCTGGGTTCTTCATTTTTAAAGGTCACTAGTGACAAAGGGCTCATAGTGATGGGGTTGGTGTCCTTGATCACCAACCAGCTCTGCTACTCACAGGGCAGGGCAATAAACACAGGCTCTGAAGGGAGACCTCTGCAACTTCTATTCCCTGCAACAGGTCTCCCCTCCCCCACCTGCTAAGGGGCTGCCTGTGGCAGAGCTGCCATTCCACCTGAGGGGTTGAGTAAGGTGAGACTGCCTGTTGTCTGGGGAGAAAATGTTTTCCAAATGGTGACAGAAAGATTCTGTTCCCTAGTTTTAACATCTTTTTTTTTTTTTTCAGTCCAGACTTTATTCCCCTCCGGGTCCACCCTCTGACTGTTCCACATTCCATACTACCTCATCCCACCACTACCTCTAAGAGGAAGTCCCCCCTCATTTCACCTGACTTCTCCACTCCCTGGGGACTCAAGTCTCTTGGGGTTAGGTGCATCTTCTTTGACTGAGTCCAGATTCATCAGTCCTCTGCTGTATATGTGTTGGGGGCCTCATACCAGCTGTTGTATGTTTCCTGGCTGGTGCCTCAGAGTCTGACAGATATTAGGGGTACAGGTCAGTTGAGACTTCTGGTCTTCCTATAGGGTCACCCTCCTCCTCAGCGTCTTCCAGCTTTTCCCAAATTCAATCACAGGGGTCACTAGTTGGTTGGGTATAAATATATGCATCTGACTCTTTCACCTACTTGTTGGGCCTTTTGGAGGGCAGTCATGATAGGCTCCTGTTTGTAAGCACACCTTAGCATCAGTAACAGTGTCAGGGCTTAGGACTTCCCCTTGAGCTGGATCCTAATTTGGGCCTGTCACTGGTTCTTCCTTTCCTCAGGATTGTCTCCATTTTTGTCCCTGCAGTTTTTTCAGCCAGGAACAATTCTGGGTCAGAGTTTTAGACTGTGGGACACCAACCAGACCCCTCCACTTGATGCTCTTTCTACTGGAGGTGGACTCTTAGTTTCCTCTCCCCACTGTAGGGCATTTCATCTAAGGTCCCTCCCTTTTAGTCTTGAGAGTCTTTCACTTCCCAGGCCTCTGGTACACTCTAGAGGGTTCTTCCACCTCCTACCTCCTGAGGTTGCCTGTTTCCATTCATTCTGTTGGCCCTCAAGACTTCAGTCCTGGTCCCTCCACCCAATGCCAGATCATGTTCCCCTCTTCGGTTCCCTTTCCCACCCAGGTCTTTTCCTCTATCTTCAACTTCTGTGATTGCTTTCTTCTCCCTCCCAATTGGGATTGAGGCATCCTCACTTGGGCCCTTCAGCTTGTTAATCTTCCTGAGTTCTGTGGATTGTATCCCTGGTATTTTGTACTTTTTTGGCTGATATACACTTATTAATGAGTTTATACCATGCATGTTCTTTTGGGTCTGAGTTATCTCACTCAGGATGATATTTTTGAGTTTTATCCATTTGCCTGCAAAACTCAGGATGTCCTCATTCTTAATACCTGAATAGTAAGTATTCCATTGTGTAAATGAACCACATTTTTCTGTACCCACTCTTCTATTGTAGGACATCTAGCTTGTTTCCAGCTTCTGGCTATCACAAATAAGGTAGCTATGAACATAGTGGAACATGTGCCCCAGTGGCATGGTGGGGTATCATTTGGGTATATGCCCAAGAGTGGTATTGCTGGGACTTCAGGTAGATCTCTTTACAATTTTCTGAGGAAACTCCAGGTTGATTTCCAAAGTGGTTGTACCAGTTTGCAATCCCACCAGCAATGGAGGAGTGTTCCTCTTTCTAAAAAATTCTTACCAACATGTGCTGTCACTTGAATTTTTGATCTTAGCCATCCCGATTGGTGTAAGGTGGAATCTCATTGTCATTTTGATTTGCATTTTTCCTGATCACTAAGAACTTTGAACACTTCTTTAAGTGATTATCAGCTGTTCGGGATTCCTTTGTTGTGAATTGTGTTTAGTTCTATACTCCAGTTTTTGAATGGGTTGTTTGGCTTCTTGGTGGTTAGCTTCTTGAGTTCTTTATATATTTTAGATATTAGCCCTTTATCAGATGTGCGGTTAATGAAAAAATTTTCCCAATGTGTATGTTTCTGATTTGTAATTCTAACCAAACAAGTTCAAGATCTGTATAACAATAAATTCAACTCTCTCAAGGAAAAAAAAATTGAAGATCTCAGAAAATGGAGAGATCTCTCATACTCATGGATTCATGGGATTAACATAGTAAAAGTGGCCATCCTACTAAAAGCAATTTGCAGATTCAATGCAATCCTCATCAAAATTTCAATACAACCTTTCAAAGACATGGAAAGAGCAATTCTCAAATTCATATGGTAAAGCAAACAAACAAACAAACAAACAAAACCAAAAAGAACCCAAGAATACCAAAAACAATTCTTAACAATAAAAGAACTTCTGGGGGAATCACCAACCCTGACCTCAAGCTATACTACAGGGCAATAGTGATTAAAAACTGCATAGTATTGGTACAGAGACAAACACGTTGATCAATGCACTAGAACTGATAGCCCAGAAATAAAACCACACTTATGGACACTTGATCTTTGACCAGGAGCCAAAAATATACAATAGAAAAAAAAAGCATCTTCAATAAATGGCACTGATCTCTCTGGCAGTTGTTATGTAGAAAAATGAAAATAGACCCATATTTGTCACCTTGCATAAAGCTCAAGTCCAAGTGAATCAAAGACCTCAACATAACACCAGATATACTGAATCTAATAGAAGAGAAAGTGGGAAAGAGCCTTGAACTCATTTTGCACAGGGGGAAATTCCCTAAACAGAATTCTAGTTTCGTAGGCTCTAAGATTAAGAATTGATAAATGGGACCTTATAAAACTGGAAAGCTTCTGTAAGGCAAAGGACATAGTTTTAACATCTTTAAAATGACTAAGAACCAATTCTAGTGAAGTTGAAGGTGTCTGTCCCATGTTAATATGTCTGTCAAAGTTGCCCCACAACAAGAAGCACAAAAACACACAAACCACACAAGAAAAGTTTGTCCTTTTCTTTCTATAAGACAGGAAAGAAGAACAACCAGAAGGTAGCACTTACACCCAAGAAAAGAAACTCATTCTTTCCTCTGTCAGGAGAAAAATGAAAATAACCAGATTGATGGGTGCATATGGCTGTCCAAGCCCTAGATAGGGACTCAGAAGGTTTTCTGGTCCCCTGTAGCTACAGCCCCTTACCATGCCTGATTTAACTGCCTCTGGCCACAGATACAGATTTAAGACAGAATTTTTGATACAGATTTTTCAGAACAGAATTACAGAAATGGCATCACTCAGAGTTAATGAACAGACAAAGACACAGACAGAAATTACTATACATAGATACATGGACAAACTCAGGCAGACATTACCAGTATCAAGACTCTATGGATTGGGTCTTGAGGCCTTGGAGTTCCTGGCCAATGCACCAAAATGTCGTCCCAGGAAATGTTTGTGAAGCCCAAAAGACCACCAAGGAGCTGATTCTGATGCAATCTCATTAGGGTCTCTTTATTACAACCTTGAGCTTGGGTTTCCCACCAACCTTCACACAGCAGGAAGGTGGAACTCCCAGCCCAGTTTCAGGCAAGCATATATAGAGGCAGGAAGGAGATATCTAGCCTGATACACATCTGATTGGAGGCCATTATGGCCTTTAACATAATTGGTTGGTGCTGGGAGCC
The DNA here is from genome assembly GCF_011762505.2 of Arvicanthis niloticus. Classification (NCBI taxonomy): domain Eukaryota; kingdom Metazoa; phylum Chordata; class Mammalia; order Rodentia; family Muridae; genus Arvicanthis; species Arvicanthis niloticus. The sequence continues at coordinate 15,230,221 of NC_133438.1, forward strand.
AAACCATAAATTTAACTTCTGCTTTCCTCTTGATTGGTTGGTGGTTGTTAGGAAGTGAAGTGTCAAAGGCAGGATTGTAACTTAGAGATGTAGGTTTGTTGGGGGAATAACCTAGAAACACAACAAAAGTGTGTGATTTTAACAGTCTGCTAAGCCAATAGATAGATTGCAAATTAGAAAAATCATCCACACAAAAGCTTAACTGAGAGATATGGGTTTTAAATAACAGTAAAGAATACAAAATGTATGTAAGTAAAATCTACTAAGATAGCTATCTTCAGAATAAATCAAGCACCAATGAAGGAATATAAATGTTTATTATTATAGGATAATTTTCACAAATATATCAAATTATTAGTCATAAAGCATGTCCTAACAAATTAAAAATAGTAAAATAACAAGATAGTAAAATCAGAAATCAATAGCATGAGAAATTTACAAACACGTGGTGATTACTAATATCCTGGGCCAAGGAAGCAATATGGAGTGCATTTAAAACTCTCCTAAATTCAAACAGAAATGAAGCACAGTATTACAAGCCCTGTGTCATACAATAAAAATAGTCCTGGAGGGAAGCTTATAGTTCTACCTGCCTGTATAACATAAAATACGTCAACCACATAACTAACTTAGTTACTTTTGTATTGCTATAAATAAAACAACATGGCCAAGGAAATCTATAAAAGACAGAGTTTACTTGATGATTCATGGTTATAAAGGGATAAGACTCTGTTACCAAGACAGCTGGCAAGCATAGCACCAGATAGATAGAGTCAGGAGCTGGAAGCTGAGAGCAGAAGGCTGAGGACTCACCTATCAGATTATAGACATGAAATAGGAAGTAGAAAATGAACCTCTTTCCAATAATTTGAATAGGATAAGGAACATCAATCCAATGTTCCAAATGCCTATCTAAATCCTCTTGTACATTCAACATATTAGTAACATTTTTTGCTAATTGATTAACAAAAGTAGCTGTCTTAACTTCTTGTGTCACAGCAATTGCAGAAGCAGTGGTGCTAGCAATTAATGTATTTAAAGCTGTTATACCAGCAATAATCAAGCCCACTACCCTCTTGCTTCTTCTTAAAGCCTGACTCACTTTTTCCAGTACTTGCAAGCTTTTATCAGAATACTAAGGTTCTGTGATACTCAGGGCAATAAAACAAAAGCTGATTGATAGACCCCTATAACTGAAATAACAGATTTCAACACACTAACACAATTAGAAAGTATACCATCAATGCAACTTGCATTAAATACTATAGAAGAAACAAAATTAATTTTAAGTTGAAAATTAAAAAAGCCTTAAAACATGTACTAACACTTGTTTGAAATCCAGATCCTGCTCCAACTTTATCTCTTGCTAACATAACATCAAAGAGAACTGCAACTAACTTCTAAATATTTCTCTGGAGCCATCTCAAGTGTCATGCCAAATACCATTATATTCATGTTAGTTATAAAATTTACAGTCATAGTCACTATAATTAGTAAAATGTTTAAAGACACTTTCAGTGTATTTGTCATAATTCTAACACCTCTCTGGATGTTTTAACTTTGTAGAATGAACTTATGACTTTAAATAATGTTGCTCTGCTGAGTGTTGATGCAGCAGATACTGCTGATAAAATTACTCATGGCCTCAGGTCAGTATTTCTATTTTGGTCAGTCTTCAAGAATGGCATATTTATGATCACATGCTAGCCCTTTTCCTGGGAATACTTTTATTCCTGTCCATCATGTTAAAGCTTGTCTTTAACAACACCAACATGGTGGCAGCCAAAGTACATGGCTTGAAACTCAAAATGGAACCACAGAAAGAAGTATTAAATTAACAGGCTGGCAAGCCAAGGACAGGTAAGATTCTGCACAGAGCTTTACCAACCTAAAATAGAAGTGCATTGCTTTGGATAAAGCATATTCCATGATGAGTAAGGAAGGCATTCTTGTCAGAATGACCTAAGACAGGCTCTGTCTTGTTATGAAATAAAAAAGGGGGAGAGGTAGAGAGCTTTTGGGGCTACTTAGGAAGTATCTGACATGGGCCAAGGACAAGGAAATGGGCTGCTTTGCACGAATGTGACATTGGCCAAACACAAGGAAGTGGGCTTCAGGCAGAATTCTGACTTTAGCCTAGAACAAACCTTCAAACTTGGCTCTGGTGCTGAATTTTCTCCAGCAAAGTCATACTCTTTAAGTATCGCCAAAGAATGTTATTAACTGGGGAGCAAGTATTCAAATACATGAGAATGAGGAGCATCTTGTTCAAAGTCCTACAATAACACACACACACACACACACACACAGAGAGACAGAGAGAGAGAGAGAGAGAGAGAGAGAGAGAGAGACAGAGACAGAGACAGAGACAGAGATTTGCTAGTCACTTTTCCTTAATTTCTTTATTCATTTTACATTCAATCACAGCCTCCTCCGTCAAAACTTTTCAGTCCCTCTCTCACATCCGTCCCCATGTCTCCCCTTCTTCTCTGAAAGAAGAAGAAGAAGAAGAAGAAGAAGAAGAAGAAGAAGAAGAAGAAGAAGAAGAAGAAGAAGAAGAAGAAGAAGAAGAAGAAGAGGAAAGATTTTCTCAAAGAACCAGCTCCTGTATAGTTCTTTTTGTTTCTACTTGGTTGATTTCAGCCCTGAGTTTGATTATTTCCTGCCTTTTACTCCTCTTGGGTTTATTTGTTTCCTTTTGTTCTAGATCTTTCAGGTGTGCTGTCAAGTTGCTAGTGAGTGCTTTCTCCAGTTTCTTTTTGAAGGCACTCAGAGCTATGAGTTTTTCTCTTAGCACTGCTTTCATTGTGCCCCCATAAGTTTGGTTATATTGTGCTTTCATTTTCATTAAATTCTAAAAAGACATTAATTTCTTGCTTTATTTTTTCCTTGACCAAGTTATCATTGAGTAGGGCGTTGTTCAGCTTCCATGTGTATGTGAGTTTTCTGTTGTTTTTGTTGTTCCTGGAGAACAGTCTTTGTCTGTGGTGATCTGATAGGATGCATGGGTTTATTTCAATCTTCTTGCATCTGTTGAGGCCTGTTTTGTGACAGAATTTATGGTCAATTATTTTTTATATATGTAAGTGTGTGTGTATGTGCATATATGTGTTCAAAACTGAATTCAATTAGTGTTGACTGTGTGTGTGTGTGTGTGTGTGTGTCCACCTAAGATTAGACTTTCATCTCTGGAGAGAAATCTGTTTCTTCCTCCTTCAACAACCATCAGCTGCCTGTAACTCCTCATCTATGTGTGGGGCCTTGTGAAAATTTCCTCCACCCATTATGACATATTGTCTGTTGCTGTTCTTGCAGGTCACATGCAAGCAACCATATCTTGAGAGTTCACATCCTCTGGTAATCTTTTGTACTGGTTTGCAAATATTTTATTGAGGAATTTTTGTGCTACAAGTACAAATCTACAGATTGCCTTCTTGTGACCCTGTCATTGCCTGGTTTTGGTAATAGGGCAATAATGGCTTCTCAGAATAAACTACCTCCCTATCCTATTTTATGAAATAGTCTCAAAAAGATTAGTGCTTATTTTTTCACAGTCTGATAAGAGAAATTGGTACTAAATTAATCAGCCCTACAGTTTCCTATTTTAGGATACTCTTCTTAATTTGCTGAAACATTATGCTTGTTATTGATATATTTATTTATATCTCTCTGAACCAATTTTAATATATATGCAAATATTGTATTGAAGAGTTTTCTGCCAGGAGTACTGTTCTGTAGTTTGCTTTCTTATGACTGTGTCCTTCCTTAGTTTTCATAGTTAGGCTTCTCAAAGTAGAATACTTCTCTATCCTATTTTATAAAATAGCCTCAAAAACATTACTGTTGATTCTTTAACAGCCTGGTACAATTTGAGAGTAAACTAATCCTGTCTGCATGTTTCTATTTTAGGAGACTCTTCCTAATTTTACTGCAATATTATGCTTATTATTGATCTCTTTCTTTATATCCCTCTGGCTCAATTTTAATAGGTCATATGTGTCTAGAGAAGTGCCCATTACATCTGTGTTCTCAGTAATTAGCATTTAGAAAATATTCCACAGTGTTTCTGTGGATTTCAGTGCAATCTGCTTTAAAATACTGTTTTCTCTGTAATTTCATTTATTTATTTACTTTATTTATTTAGGTTCTCTCTCTCTCTCTCTCTCTCTCTCTCTCTCTGTCTCTCTCTCTCTCTCTCTCTCTCTCTCTCCCCACCCCGACTGTCCAGGCTAATCTTTGGTCACTATTTTGTCATCTCAATGTTTCATGTTCCCACTCTTCTTTTACTGGTCCCCTGAATTGTTCTTTTAGCTTCTACTGTGGCTTTTGTACTTTCTTTCTTCCTCTCATTAGGGTTTAGTTTATTTTTTGGTTTTGTGATGTTTTAAATGTGCCAGTGTGTGTTGGTACCCATTAGTCAAGGAAAAAATAAAGCAAGAAATTAATGTCTTTTTAGAATTTAATGAAAATGAAAGCACAATATAACCAAACTTATGGGGGCACAATGAAAGCAGTGCTAAGAGAAAAACTCATAGCTCTGAGTGCCTTCAAAAAGAAACTGGAGAAAGCACTCACTAGCAACTTGACAGCACACCTGAAAGATCTAGAACAAAAGGAAACAAATAAACCCAAGAGGAATAAAAGGCAGAAAATAATCAAACTCAGGGCTGAAATCAACCAAGTAGAAACAAAAAGAACTATACAGGAGCTGGTTCTTTGAGAAAATCTTTCCTCTTCTTCTTCTTCTTCTTCTTCTTCTTCTTCTTCTTCTTCTTCTTCTTCTTCTTCTTCTTCTTCTTCCTCTTCTTCTTCTTCTTCTTCTTTCTCTCTTTCTCTTTCCCTCCCTCCCTCCCTCCCTCCCTCCCTCCCTCCCTCCCTTCCTTCCTTCCTTCCTTCCTTCCTTCCTTCCTTCCTTTATTTCTTTCTTTTTCTTTCTCTCTCTCTTCTTTTGTTCTTTCTTTCTTTTTTCCTTTCCTTTTTTATTTTTTTTAATCAAATATAGTCTAACAGGAGTCAAACTGAAAAAAGAAACTTCAGTTGAGAAAATTGTCTAGTCAGCAAAAGATCATTGAGTATTTTCTTTTTCTTTCTTTTTTTATGACTGAAATCTCCCAGACTTTTATTTTGTTTTATTTTACTTTTAAGATGTTTTATTTATTTATTTTTACGTTACTTTTTTTATTGGATATTTTATTTACATTTCAGTATTTCCCCATTTCCCCCCACCAGAAATACTCTATCCCATTGCCCCCTCCTCCTGCTTCTATGAGGATGTGCCTTCACCCACCGGCCCACTCTCTCCTCCCCATCCTGGAATTCCCCCCCCACTGGGGCATCCAGCTTTCACTAGACCAAAGACTTTCTCTCCCACCTATGCCCCTACATATACAGCTGAAGCCATGGGTCTCTCCCTATGTGCTCCCAGGCTGGTAGTTTAGATCCTGGGAGCTCTGGTTTGTTGGTATTGCTGTTCTCCCCATGGGGCCACAAACCCCTTCAGCTCCTTAAGTCTTCTCTCTACTCCATTGTGGAACCTCATGATCAACATTGTGGTTGAACCCCAATGGTTAGCTACGAGCATCTGTCTCTGTATATGTCAGGCTCTGGCAGACCTCTAAGGAAACAGCTATATCAGGCTCCTGTCAGCATGCACTTACTGGCATCCACATCAGTGTCTGCCTTTGGTGACTGCACATGGGATGGATACCCAGGTGGAATGGTCTCCAGACGGACCCTCCTTCAGTTTCTGTCCCACACTTTGTCTCCATATTTGCTCCCTTGAGTATTTTGTTACTCCTAAGAAGGACCAAAGCACCCACACTTTGGTCTTCTTTCTTTAGGAATTTCTTGTGGTCTGTGAGTTGTATCTTGAGTATTGTGAGCTTTCGGGCTAATATCCAATTATCAGTGAGTGCATACCCCTGTGTGTTCTTTTGTAATCAGGATGATATTTTCTAGTTCCATCCATTTGCTTAAGAATTTCATGAATTCATTGTTTTTCATAGCTGAGTAATACTCCATTGTGTAAATGTACCACATTTTCTGTATCCATTCCTCTGTTGAAGGACATCTGGGTTCTTTCCAGCTTCTGGTTATTATAAATAAAGCTGCTATGAACATAGTGGAGCATGTGTCCTTGTTATATGTTGGAGCATCTTCTGGGTATATGCCCAGGAGTGATATATCTTAGAATATTTTCTTGACTGATGATTTACTATTACAAGTGCCATCTCTGAACAGCTGGAATAAGAAATCAATCTGCAAAAGATAGTAATTCTATTCCTTCATGACCTCTTCTTCAGATCCTGCCTCCAAGTTCATGTTTGATTTCCTTTCCTGACTACCATTCATAATGTACTGTAAGATATAAGATGAAATAAACTCCTCTCCAAATAAAATAAAATAAAATTTTAAAAAATGAAAAATAATTATATATAATAAGAAATTCTAGATGGGATGAGAATATTGGGGAGTTAGAAGGGAAAGGAGAGATGGAAATGACTTAGCAATAAACTCATAAATTCTCAAATAAAAAAGAGAAGTCATGACCAACTTAGAGTCATTCAAGAGATGCAAGAAAGATTCAATTTATTAAATCAATAAAAGTAATACAGCACATAGAAAATGTTAAGAATAAACACTTCACCCTCTTCTCAATAAATGACATAACCTGCATCTTTTAATAACAAAACATGGGAAGTTAGACATTCAAGGATCAAATTCAGTATAAGAAGAGTTACCCACCTGAAAAATCCACAAGCAAAGACATGCTTGTGGGGGGAAGCCTGGAATTACCTTCTAAAATCACAAATAAGACTGGGCCATCTACTCTTACCATGTTTATTCAATATCATATTAGACATTTTATTGAAGGAATCAGGCAAGTAAGTGAAATAAGATTAGTATTAATAGTAAAGAATGATGCCAAATTATACCTGTTTGCAGATGACATGACTCTATGTATTGAAAACCTTAACCTTCCAGATGATTCTTGGAAAGAATTAACAAATGCAGTAAATTAACAGTACAAAATACTCGTAGCTTTTCTAAACACCAAATAATAAATTTGCACAGAACAAACCCAAGAAAATAGTCGGACTTATCATTGTGTCAAAGTGAAAACATGTTCAATGTAAAACCACAAGACCAAGGAAATAAAAAAACCTCACAATGTGAACGATAAAACACAGAAGAAACAAGTTGAAGGCACAGGATTACAGATAAGAATTCCCCATTTTCAGAAGAGGGGATTAATATTTATAAGATAACAGCAGAACTACAAACAATGTAATATTCAATGTAATCTCCATGAGACACCACTGATATACTTCATAAAACTCGAAAAAACAAAATTGGCATTGGTATAGGAGCACAGAAGACTGTGAATTGCCAGAGAAATCTTGAAGAAGATAAAAATTCCTGGAGGCATCACAGTATTTCAAAAACCAAAGCAATAGATGGAACTAAAAAATATCATCCTGAGTGAAGTAACTCAATCACAAAAGAACACCCATGGTATGCACTCACTGATAATTGGATATTAGCCCCAAAGCTCACAATACCCAAGATACAACTCACAGACTACATGAAGTTCATGAAGAAAGAAGACCAAAGTGTGGGTGCTTCCGTCCTTCTTAGAAGGAGTAACAAAATACTCATGGGAGCAAATATGGAGACAAAGCGTGGGACAGAGACTGAAGGAGGGGTTGTCTGGAGACTGTTCCACCTGGGTATCTATCCCATGTGCAGTCACCAGAGGCAGACACATGTGGATGCCAGTAAGTACATGCTGACAGGAGCCTGATATAGCTGTTTCCTTAGAGGTCTGCCAGAGCCTGACATATACAGAGGCAGATGCTCACAGCTAACCATTGAACTGATCATGGGCTTCCCAATGGAGGAATGAGAGAGAAGACTGAAGGATCTCAAAGGGTTTGTGGCCCCATGGGGAGAGCAACAATACCAAACAACCAGAGCTCTCAGGATCTAAACTACCAGCCTGGGAGCACATAGGGAGAGACCCATGACTCCAGCTGTATATGTAGGGGAGGATGGCATTGTTGGGCATAGGTGGGAGAGGAAGTTCTTGGTCTAGTGAAGGCTGGATGCCCCAGTGTGGGGAAATTCATGGATGGGAAGGTGGGAGTCGGGGGGTAGGTGGGGGCACATCCTCATAGAAGCAGGAGGAGGGGGAATGGGATGGGGGTTCCTGGGTGGGAGGGAAATGGGGAAAGGGGATCACATCTGAAATGTAAATAAAATAACCAATAAAAACAGAAGTCAGACAAAAAACCAAAACTAAACAAAACAAAAAAGGTATACTTCATATACCCCCCCCCAAAGTAACAATGTACATAAATTGAAGCAAATGAAGCACAGCATGGAAAGAAAAAGAAAAAAAAAATGTCACAGCCACAGCCCGGTGAACAAGCTGCTGAAGCGGAAATAATCCTAATATTCTAATGCTCTATTTCATCTATAGCCAAGTGACTCTTGACATAACTGCCTAAACATGTTAGATACTGGACAGTCCAATCAGGGAGCGATGTTGGGAAAACCATATACCTGCATGTCAAACATTAAAATTAAATCCCAATATTTACCCTGTATCACATTTATTAAAAATAGATCAAAGATCTTAATGGAAGTCCTGAAAGTTGAGTTAGTGGACATATATAGTGGACATATAAGAGGCCTAACCATGCACACTGCAAAAATGATTGTTCTCATAAGGAGCCCTTTAAACATGGCATGGGTGGAAAACATTTGAGGGGTGAGCCAGAAATAACAATTCTGTTTCCTGCTGGGAATATGTCAATCAGAGGTCATATGAAGAGAAACAGAGTATTTGAAATGATTCTCGATCAATTAACAACATCCTGAAATTACCCAATCCCTAAAGGTCAGAGTTTCCTGTTCATGGTTGACAAAAAGAGGAAGACCTGCTTGTTACTCTGGCACAGAATAGGTCACTATTTATTGGTTATCCAGAAGGTATGCCAGGGGGTTGAGGAATCTTAGTCACTGCATGTCATTGAACAGGAAGTTTAGCTTAAAATATAAGCTAACAGAGTACCTGTTTCCCATAGTTCTCTGGGAAAAGAGTTTGTTTCCTGACCCATGTGTGGAGTTGGCAAAACTCAAAGAACTTTGCAGAGTTTAACATTTCAGTCTGTATAGATCATTTCATATGTGTGCTTCTTGTGTGTTTATCCAAGTGTGTATATATGTATGTTTGGGTATGCTATATGTATGTGTGGTGTGTGCATTCAAGTTGTGTGCAGATGTGTATTCCTTTGTGTATGGAGAAGAGGAGGACAGAGGAGGATGTTGGGTTTTCTATGCATTTGCAACAATGTCTTTCACTGAATCTGGAACTAGGATGGTGGCCAGAAAGACCCTATGATCTTCTTTTTTCTGTCCTCCACCCCCATTTGGGGTAAAGAATGATGTCAAATTATATTAGTAATTAATTAATAATGAATGTTGAAACATTGACAAAACTACTAAAAGCAGTCTAATATATGTAGCACACATGTGGCTATGCCTGGCTTTTTACATGAGCATTGAGATGTGTACTTATGCCTGCATGTTTGCACAGTAAGCACTAGGACATACCGAACCATCTCCTCAGCACCAGTGTGTGCATTTTATAGTCATAGGCTTTATGAATGCAAAATCGATTCTGCGGTATTTAGCTGAAATAAGTACAATCTGCAGATGCTGTATTTTGTGAATATTCAAAAAATTGTCATTCTCTATTATTGATACATACCCTTAAAAACAATCACCTAAAAGACTCTGTGTGCATATCCAGATTTTTGTCATGCTCAATTCTTAATCTAATCTACAATCTGTGATACAGTCATTTCACTTAGAGCGGTGATGACAGTTGGAAGATTAATGCTAAGTAATTAATTACATGTACTATTGGAGATGCCTCAGGACTGTTGAGATATATCTTTCTTGTAGATATGGAATCTTGTCTTTGATTGTTCATGGATGAAAGGGCCCCACTACTGAAGGAAACACATACCTAGGTGGCAAATTACAAAGAAACCATGCTGGAAGAGAGCTGGAAGCTTTCTTCACACTCCTTAGCCCTCAAGTCATGCTACATCACATACTTGTTGGACAGGAGATACTTGGCAATGATTGTAATGGGGTAACCAATTAACATCTGATTGGATTTGAGAGAATTCATGTTGAATATTTTGGATCTGGTCAAAGGTCTAAGGAAACCAAAACCATAGTAATGGGCTAATCTTCAATTTTTGCTTTTGCTAAACAGACATGTTGTCAATCTGCCTCATACTTAGTTATGGCCATGCCCAAGACTATCTCTGTCTTCAAACTTGATCAACATAGCTTCTTTTAAAATGAATATCAATTAATGCAGACTCTCATGATTGATTAAAAATTTCAGAACAAATAGTAACCAAATGCTGAACCTTAAACAGGAGAACCATATCACCTCTGCCAAGGAAGGGAACATGATGGAACAGAATCTAGAAATAATGTAAGAGCTAGATAATAAGGAGGGGGCTATGACCTGCTGTTTCATGGTTATGCTGTGACTGTGGTGCTCATAAACTCACAATGTGGTTATGTGTGAAGGGTCTGCACAAGAAAGACATAAACATTGTCACAGATGTGGAGGGGCCTATGGGGCTCCTCTCAACTAAAGAAAGGAGTTTAGATTTGCTAAGGCTTCTAAGGGTGAGGAAGTCATTGTTTTGAGAGATGTATACATTGATGAGTTCTCCATTCTTCAGTGCATAGCTTCAAACGCATGCCCATATAAATTGCCTGGTAAAACACACACACACACACACACACACACACACACACACACACACACACACACAAAACATGGGATGGAGACTTAGTAGGAAGCAGAATAAGTGGGAGCTGGTAGAGGATCAGGAATGGTGACCAAAGAGCATCACTCTCACACACAAACACACACGCAACACAAACACACACATATACGCACAGAGACTCAAGAGTGTGTGAACAAACAGAGAGACACATATATACACATACACACCATATATATATGCATATATACAGCATTTATATATAATTTAAATACAATATAAAGAATAAACAATAGTGTATTCTTTTTAAAAGCCCATTTTAAAACGAGTTTTACATATAGAACTCCTTTTAGAGAGTTGCCCCAAATAGTAAGAGAAACAGAGACAATGTAGCTGATAAGAATTACTTAATCAGGGGACTGAATGTACGTATGGTCAGTGAGGCATATCTTATCATGACCTTTAAACTGTGTCTGTCTCTCAGCACCTCATACATACATTGTAGATGGCAGTCTACTTTCTATAATGTGTTTAAAGGAATAGTCCACTTCAGTTGAAGCAGGATATGAGCACATGATCACCACCACTAGCCATACAGCAATTTCCTGGGATACAATGATAAGCCAAGGCAAAATACAATGGGGTACTGTTGCATGAACAGTGCTATTTGAGGTTACAACATGGTGCTTCAAATGTGGCACCTTGACAACTGTACAAGCTGCAGATGGAAAGGTCACGCATGTCCAGAGATTCTCTGTGAGAGCTGGCCAAAAAGGGATCATCTGACCCACTTCACCTGAGAGGAAGTCAGAAGGTCCCCACTCATGAGGAACTGTGTACTGTACATGGAAGAAAAAAAAGCCACACAGCAATCAAAATAAAAACCTTTTAAAGAGACCTTGTGAATTCTTCTGCAGCTCATCAACATTACTACACCATAGGTCTTTAGTTCTAATCACATTTCTACATGACTATTCTTTCTTCATTGAGCTGAAGCATAGTTTTCTGATGCTTTTATTTTTTTAATCAACTTACAGCATAACGTTTGTTTAATTGCATCTTGTTAGTTGGTGAAGTTACTTCTGCACAGCATTTACCATGAACAACTTAAGAGAAGAAAACTTAATTTTGAGTAACGTGTTCTGAGATTGCAGTCAATGGGGCTTAGATTCACAGATCCTGGATCTATAATTAGACAGACTATCATGGCGGTGGGAATATGTGGAGGAGGATGCTACCCGATGGTGAAAAGAATACAGAGAGAGACAGAGGCTGGGGACAAGTTATCATGTGGATAAAATCCTTTGACTAGGTCACACCTCTGAAAGCATGACACAGACTCTTAAAAGAGTATTGGTCAAAGCAGGTGCAACAAGAAAGAACAGTTTAAAAATACAACACAATACAACGCAACACAAAACAACAATAGCAAAACCTCTCTGACTCAGACTGCAAAAGACAGTAAGAGCTGCAAAAGCTAGTTAGGATTTGGGTGGGGTAAATGGGGGTGGAGAGCTCAGAAATGGGAACAGCAGGTGGTAAGCATGTTTCTCTGATGGAGAAAGTGCTGGAAGCTGCGGTCAGAAGCATTCAGCTCTTAAGGGCTTCTGAGAAACAGGTAGAAGGTGGATCCTCAGTAAATCAGTCAGTGCTCTTAACCAGGCTGAGGTGTCTGTCAGGCTCCCTCAAAGTGTCCTTGAACACAAATACCAAGAAGATAAAAACTGAAGCTGTAAAATGGGTATTTATGAAGTAGAGAAAAATCAGTTAAGCTTTAAACATGGGTGCGGGGGGGGGGGGGAACAAACCCTCCCAGTGTCATGTCTTGTCATAGGCCACACGAAAGCCACTGCTCTGGATGGGGATGACGGCAAGAACGCCTATGGTTTGGAGCCTAATTTTTACCAACACTTGTTAAGACAAGTTTAGTTATGGAAAAACCCCTTAGATATCAGTTAAAGCAGAAGACAACGCTCCGATGTTCAAGAGAAAAATTCACATTATTATCTTATATCAAAAATTTCCCAAAGTGCTTTTGAGGGGATCTGCAATCACTTGAGTTAGAAATTCAGCAGGAAACCTCAGAAAATACAACCTTTCAAGGGCACCGATCCTTGTAGCTGAAGTCTCGTCTACTCTCCTTTCGGTGGGTGGGGTATCCCTTCCAGAGAATTCACTGTCTGCAAAGTAAGAGAGCTCAGTTTCTTAGAACCCCTCTGAGCTCAAGGTTTTACTCCTGCCTTGGTTTCCAGTAGCTGTAACCACCATTGTTGCTCTTCTTCAGGCCTGGTGTTTCCCTGAGCTATCAGGTTATTATCTGTCTAGGGAAATATTCCTGGGATTAAGGATAACAACTGGACTTGCACTTGGACTCTCTGATTGTGTCCCCAGAGCCTTTTAGGCTGTCTGTATTCTATCTCTAATTTTGAAAAGCTCAGAAGCCAAATCAAAAGTCAAGTGTCTGAAGTCCCACTGTCTCTTTTTCTCTAGGATAGACAAACTGGTGATATTTATATTTATATTTATATTTATAAATTTTATATTTATCTTCAGCAAAAACTTACCTTAGGAAAAAAATAATTACTGTTAATAATAAACACATCATATTTAAATTGTATCTTTCCTAAATATCTTTTCTTGAATTACTTGGGTCTTTATGATATAGTAAGCTTTCTAGATTTTCTTCATATTTTCATTTTAGAATAATACTTTAGAAGAAACCCACCACATAAAAAAATACTTTCTTATCAAAAAAACTTTCCTTTTTCCCTTTAATATGTCTTTGATAAATTGCATTTGATAAATTACAGCGGTTTGAGATTAATACTGCAGAATACTTGTACAGTTCAGGGACAACCTGTAGGGAGCTGGTTGTCTCCTACCATGTGTGTTGCATGAATTGAACTTAGGTCATTAGACTTGGCAGCAGTTGCTTGACCCATTGAGCAACCTCAGCAGTCCCCCTTTATCTTCTTTAGAAAACACACACACACACACACACACACACACACACACACTTTCAAGACAGATTCTCTCTATGTAGCCCTGGCTGGCTTTGACCTTACAGAGGCCCACCTGACTGCCTGCCAAGTGCTGAGATTAGAGGCATCCACTACTACACTGGGAGTAAAATACATATTTTATACCAAAACTTTTCTGTATCCCCCCCTTTTTTTTAAATAAGGTGGTTCTTTTCTATCTTCTTTGCCTTCAAAACAGTTTGCTCTTCCCTTATAATAATGAAATAAGTATGTTCCAATGAAAACACTGGAAGTGGTACCTGAAACACAGGCAAAATATTATGGCTCTGTAGAAATGCTATAACTCTTCAGCTAAGGGCAGGACAGATGTCTGTATCACTGCCCTCATTTTCTGTTTTCTTCATCTTCTCTGTAAAACACAGATATAAGTCCTTGTAAGAATCCTTCAGTTCTAGGAACTGCAGAGCTTAGCAGGATGAATGAAGGTAATTATTCATAATTACCAAGCTATTTCCTGGAATAATTTGTTTGCTAAGAACCAGTCTACACTCTTAAGCAACATGGATTCAGACCATCTTGCATAACAAGAACTAAGATGATGTTATAACATAGTACTCTGAGTTAAGACTGTCCCCATTACACAGACCTCTTGTCTTCATATGTTTTGTTTGAACTTAAAACCCATGTAAGTACCCTAAAGTTGTAGCTGTGGCTGCTGTCCCTGCACTTCCTTACCCAGCATGGCTCCGTTAGTTTAATGTCCCCTCTCAATCCCACCATTTTTCCTGGATTGGCATATTAAGACTGTTGACCCACTTTAACGTGTTGTGTGTATCCTCCCAAGCTAAGATTTTCTTGCCTATGATTCAATTATAATATGAACTGAAAGGAATTAGGAATAACTTAAATAAAAGCATAATATCACTTGCAATCAAAGTTGTTACCATGTAAACAATAGAAAAAGATTACAGTATATACACCATACTTAGCTACATAAAACCATACACACAGATTTGAAAATGAAAGATTACCTGTATCTAAAATTTGCCAGTTTTTCGGTTGGACTATTTATCAACTCATTTCCTCCATTGTCTTAAACAACCCTTAATCATCAGTCTCTACTACCAAAGATATTACTCCTAAAGAATCAGAGTAGAAAATTCGGAGCTCAAGGACATGGAACCTAGCCTGAGTATTGAGATGGGTATAAAGT
Source organism: Arvicanthis niloticus (assembly GCF_011762505.2). Lineage (NCBI taxonomy): Eukaryota > Metazoa > Chordata > Mammalia > Rodentia > Muridae > Arvicanthis > Arvicanthis niloticus. The sequence continues at coordinate 15,245,235 of NC_133438.1, forward strand.
GCTGTGAAGAAAGCTAGGGCTTGCTTTCAGAATGAACATGTTTTTCCTTTTCAACCTAAGAACCTTGAAATGTATGGGTTTTGAAAGAAAACTAGCACACAAGTGAAAAGGCTTTCTCATATATTAATGTTACTACTGTAAGTTACAATCACTCTGAATTTTACTGTCCAACACAGTCACACACACACACACACACACACACACACACACACACACACACACACACATGCGCACACACACTCACATGCACACATGTCCCCTACACACACGCACACATACACACACACACACAGAGACAGAGACAGAGACAGAGACAGAGATAGAGATAGAGATAGAGATAGAGATAGATAGATAGATAGATAGATAGAGACCTGAAAATAGGTATGCTAAGAATAGCAATTTTTTTTTATCTAAATCAAAACAAAATACGTAAAAATGAAGGGCCACAGATTTTGTCACTTAGTTATTTTGAGGAATTCTAGTGGGTTATTTGAGTTTTCTGTGTTAGGCTCAGAATGAAACACACTCACATGGAAATAGTTATCATGACTGTGCCACACAAAATTACATGAAACCAGAGTGTATTTTTAGTAAAAAAAAAAAAAAAAAAAAAAAAAAAAAGTTGAAAGTTTGCATCACTATATGTTTGAGATGATGGAGGAAAACCCTGATGATACAAAATGGAATCTGGAGTTTGTGAAAACTTAGTTAATAACTTCTTATGTTTAAGAGATGAACCACAGCAAAAAGGGGCCAGATGAGGTAATGCAATTTTGTAACCTTAATCTTGTAAACACACCCAACTAGCCAGTTGAGTAATACAGCAGAATTTTCCTCCTAATATTTCTGATTTTATTTTTAGTTTAAATATTTTTTAATTCAATTTTTTCATCATATGAGGAGGATCTCCCTCATCTCTCCATGTCTGTGGATCCTTGATGGTGTGTGTGTGTGTGTGTGTGTGTGTGTGTATGTGTGTGTGTATGTGTGTCTGTGTGTGTATGTGTGTGTGTGTGTGTATGTGTGTGTCTGTGTGTATGTGTGTGTGTGTGTGTGTGTGTGTGTGTATGTGTGTGTGTGTGTGTGTGTGTGTGTGTGCTGATTAACCTAAAATAGTGGTTTCTGCTCTTGGAGGCAATGTACACTAAGCTAGGATCAATAGGATTTTGAGCGAATATCTTATTTTCATGTATTCTAAAATCTTCACAGATCCTCTGTTCTTTCTGAACAGATCAGCAGGTCATCAAGTAATAAGAATAGACCTTTCCTCAAAAGAACAAAAATAAAAGTTAAGATCTAGAAGTTCATAGTAAATAGAATGATTCTTCAAAGATCCTTTCTAAGTTTTCCTGTCATTTTCCTTCCATTAGTGAAGGTCAATTATTTACAAGGGGGATTGTGGCTTTTGACTGGAGGTCCACAGATTCTCTTAAGGAGGAGTTGAGGCATAAAACGGGTAGATGATCAGAAACCCTGCTCCTTGTATACTTCACTGGACGTGGTTAAATTCTAATGGTAACATTGGATATAGTTTGTTTTTCACTTGGGAGTCAGCTTTAGGACATAACAGAGATTCTCTAGGAGATAAAAGTTATTCCCTTTGTTCTTAATTTATAGAGTATTGTCTTCTGGGAGAAGACCATGAAGGCCTGACTGGAAGTAAGTCATTTCAAAATACTACCCTGATTCTTATAAAATAGGTTCCGCTTCAGGACAGTGTTATGGTTTAAGCTGCTATCTTCTTATGTTGGGTGCAAACATCTCCTTACCCAGCCTGTAACAGGACTATTCAGCGCTACAGTCAATTATGAATCTTTCTCTTTAGGGTCTCAGGATCAAACTTACACATTTTTTGAGGATGTGCTTTATGAGAATCCAAGGAAACCAAAAGTGGGTTTTCCCTGATCCTAAGGAGAGAGACAAGAAATGGAGGTGCCTAGACATAGAAGACTTTTTGGTGTCCTTTTATAGAGTACTTAAGAAAACATAGTCATTTGAATACTCCCCAAATCTGTATAATACCACTAAGCAATCCGAGCACATCTGGCATAACCTACAGGAGGGATAGAAACATACATATATAGTCAACTGAGTTTTGACACCATACAATCACCATGCATTAGAGAAAGCACAAACATTGTGATAAATGGTACCGAAAAAATTCAACCTGGGCATATAGAAGGATAAAAACGTGACAGTAACTTTGATTTTAAACAGTAAGAACTCAGAACCAATAAAGACTTAAGTTTTAGGACTAAAGCAAGGAAATTTAGGCCAAAATTCTGGTTCTGTGGCAATTCTAAAAACCAAGTTTTGTGCCAATCATAAATGTAACTGCAGAAACAAATAGTCATAAAGGTAGAAGAATTTACCTCAAGGGAACTTCTTTTAGAAGGCCAAAGAGGAATCTGTCTTTCTTACAGCAACAATAATTCTAGGACTACACCAGAAAGGAACAAAGGCAAAGGCTTGTTATGTGCACAAGTGGTGTTGGTTAGGCTGTCCTCTGGCTGGTTGATATCTCACAATCTGTCATCTGAGTTCTTAACAACAATATGAAAGTTGCTACCAAGTGCAGCATAGTTTTGACTCTTCACCCCATCATTTCTACATGCTCATGGAATTCAAAGTGACTACAGGATTAATCTAAAATAGACTCAGGTGGACAAAAAAGACAATATTGTCAGTACTTGCAATGACTGGCTTCTCTCTCAGGCTTAGGATGACAACACATTTACAGTTTCTGCTAGCAGCTTGTACAGTGTCTAATTTTACCATTCTAGCTAATGTCCCAATAGAAAAGCTCTCACTGACAGAGAGGAAAGGATTTAGTTGCTTTCTTAAGGCTACCTTGTGGATGTAGAGTATGGTAACTATGACAGTAGCCATTGATTGGGGATTCCAGGCTGGTATTGATGTAACACTTTTTTAATTCTTAGGGTGATAAAATAATATTATTGGAGAGAGATCATAGAAGTGATTTTCATTAAAAGTCAGATTCTTCCTTAAGTTTAAAACATGTCTGGAAGCAAAGAATGACTTTGGATAGAAAAAGTCAGAGGTTGAGATCAGGGTCAGGGGGTCATGTGAGCAAACATTTCTTGGCTGAACCATTTTCCACTCCCAGTGATATCCATTCTCTTCCTATAGACTTAATTTCTTGATCTGCTACTGTGGTGAATAGTTGAGAATACTGACTGGGCATTTGGTATAGTGTTGTATGAATATTTGGGTCACGAGTAGTAGAAGTAAAGATTATTGTTGTATTAATAATAAATTTAAATAAAACAGTTGTATTTATTATGGCTCTCCCAATTAAAGAAAATTAACCCACACTTATCTCATTTTAGAAAACAATCGTGTGAAAGGTAGAGGGCTGTATAGATCTGTTGATGGTGGTATTATTCTCAGAGGAACTGAACATGGTTCTACAAGTGAGTAGATGATAACTTGAGAGGCTCTGACTTTGTGGTTAGAAATCTTTTTAAGCCTTCCACAAAGGCTTCCAATAGACGTAGAGTCAACACTTTGGTTTTGACCTCATAATGTTAGGGCAATGCTGTGTAATGTATGACCATGCTATTAAAGTAAAATTCAGAGAGGCAAAACAGAATTTATAGCAATATGTATTGTTAATAGAACACATGCTCCACAATCTTTGATTTAATCAATAATAGAGTTACTTAGCAAAATCTTCAAATTATGGTGTTCAAATATATCTGTGCAATGTGACTTACACCATTTATGCTGTGACAGCATTATTTGACAGTGCTTTAACAGGTATGTACCTGTATGTTGACAGACAGTTGGCATGGTGGTATATAACACAAGTCACCGTGAGGATTCTCCAAAGCATTTGTTGAATGATGGATGTGTTGCTCAGTACATTTGAGACATTTCTTCATGTAAGTCACATAGTTATTTGAAGCCACAAAGGGGCCAAGAGCGGCTATTGGACCATATAGAATGATAGGGTACTATTTAGAGTTTCTTCTTCACCTAGCTTGGAAAGGGAGAGACACATATTAAACAATGGACGGTTCCATCCATTACAGCTCAGGGATGCTCTCACAGCATGTTACCTAATATTTTGGAATGCTAATATGAACACCTGCATTTATTATGAACCTGACTCTATCTTATAATTTTATATTAGTTTTAGATCAGTACACATGTGCTTCACGCTGTATACTTGTTTGAATTAGAGATATAAGCTTCATACATTCCGTACCTGTATGTCACTGTAGATCTGGACATAGGATTAGAGGTAGAAACCCATTGACATCATCTCTAAATCAAAACGAAGCAAAAAAACTTGCCTTCGTTTTTATTTGTGCTTAGCAATAAATGTAAGTATTATCCTGGAAAACAGTTATGAAGAAGTGGAAAAAGTCACATTCATGTTTTCATTTTAACTTTATGGATATTTAGGTTTTATCCTTTGGTTTAATTGGGAAATAGAAGTTTGTACAGAAAATATAGGGAAAACACCAAACATATTTTTGTGCAAAGGTGAACAAGAATAATACATAGAGTAACAAAAAGAGACATGTGTCATGTGAAAGAATAGATTCCAAACTTGTCTTCTGTTTCTAATTAGTCATCAGTCACCTGCAAATAATTAGATTTCATTATAATCATCATAATCATCATCATTATTATTAAAAGAAAACAGGAGCAATGGTGCTAGACTTTGGAATTAGCAAATATCTTTAGACAGTATCCCAGCAGTATGGGAGCCAAACACAAAAATAGACAAATAAAATTTCATAAAATTAAGACAGTTTTGAAGAGCAAAAGAAGAAAACTTGGGAAGAGGTAAATTAGAGAATGGAAGATACTTGTCTATCATCCATCCTGAAAGGGTTAATATCTAGAATATATTAGAACTCCAAAAATCAAGAGTAAAAGAATACCATGTGTCATTAAAAATGGGCATTGAATATAGCTAGACAGCTCTGAAAATAGGTCATGCAGATGTGAGCTGGGTAAAGGCAAAAGTGTTGAACATCATTAGTCATAAAGAAAATCATAATGAAAACAAAATTAAGATATTACTATTCTCAGTAAAAATAGGTTTTACAAGAAAGAAGTTTCTCAGAAATTCAAGAATAGAACTTGAATATGGTCCAACAATCCACTACTGTGAATATAAAAAGTGACAAGAGACCTTTCTGTTCATGTGTTTATGGTGGCACTTTTATTAACACCGGAGAAATAAAAACACTCAAAATGTCCATCAACTGTACACGATTAAATAATATAAGTCAGAAAAAAAAACCTGAAACCCTGTAACTTGTGACAAATTGATTTGAGTAATTAAAAATCACTTGTCAGATGACTTTAGGCTCTGTCAAATTGGCAGTCATAGCTAACTAGGTTAGGTAGTAAGTCACAATCAGCTAATAATAAAAGAGCTCTTGTCATTGTTTGACTGTACAGACGGGTCTACTGATAACGTCCAGAGAGTGGAAGAGCAGGACACACCATTTACATTTGCTCAATTTCATTATTTCATTGCCGTTCTTCGTCTTCTCCCATCTTGAGTGATGGGAATCACACACCAGGCTTCAAACACACTGAGTGGGTGTAGCACCAGATAACTGTGTAACTCAGCATCAGTGGTACCCTTGAGTTTTAAATATTAATCTAATAAAATTACATGCATTTGTCATCTAGAAATTTAGGGGTTATTCATGGTTCTAGAGTGTTATGACCTTAGGTATACTCATCTTTGCATTTTTTTTTTAATCCTTAAAACTTGTTCTATGGTTTTAAAGGTCAATAATGAATTTTGGCCATTGTATGTATAATAAAAGTCACAATATAGAGAAAAATAAAAAGACCTATACACTTTATTTAAAGGCATATCCCAGCAGTTTTAGATGTCATTTCTTTTTAAGTTCTAAGTGATGAAATTTATTTACATATTATTATTTTATGCTTATTATTATTATTTCTATAAAGTTATTTTGACAAGGAAAAGTATAAATCCACAAACTTAGGTTATTAGATAGCATTCTGAGAAAAATAAATAAATATTGAAAATTAATTAGCTGCCTTTATTTTTTTCAACAATATGGCTTTTTAAAATTGAGATAATTTGGTATAATTTAAGTATTTTGCCTGAAACAAAGAGGTATACCCTAATTGTATCACATGTATTTTTTACTATCTCTCTAGATATTAGTATAGATATCAGTATTTCCACATTGAATTATTCAATATTTTCCATGAATTATGTAAACTCATTTTTATGAGGGGGAAGCATTCTAACCTAATGCAATCAATAATGTAATTTATAATTAAAATGCACACTGTAAACGTTCTAGAAGAATTTCTTCTTTACCAAATGGCATTATTTAATATTCACTTGTGTTCAGGATCCAATCCCATGTACTGTTGATAGAAATGTGACAAAATTTCATTACCTTTCATGTTAATTACCAAAATACACATTTCTTCTCAATTGGCATTCTGCCTAGAAAACAGTACAACTTCCTTATAAAGAGAAAAGAAATCTTGTCTTCCTCCTTCCTTTTCCAATAAAAGCCTGTACACACTCTTGGTTCCCAGTTTGGCACCATGGCTGTCCTGGCTTCCTGGTTCTGGGTACTGGCTGGTTGCTTCTCTGTAGCTGTAGCAGAGATTTCTAATATCTCAGGTTTATATCCTCCTTTATGGGAAGACAGCCCTGAGCAGTTAAGTGACTACAGGCTGGAGGATGGGAAGCACATAATTAACCCTTGGGTATTCACTGACAGAATGGGGATGTATAGAATCTTATTAAAAGAGACAGCCACATATTTTGCAAGATATGGTCCAGAAAATGAACAAAATCTTTTGTGGGGATTGCCTCTGCAGTTTGGCTGGCAGTATCAAACAGGTAAGAAAGACACTTATTCTCCTATATAACAATATAATCCTGATATATCAGGAAAACACAATTCTCCCTATCTTACAGTACTGTCTAGTTTTATGTCAACTTGACCCAGGCTGAAGTTATCTGAGAGGAGGAAACTTCAGTTGAGAAAAAGCCTTTATATGATCAAACAGTATGCATGCCTATAGGTCTTTTACTTAATCAATGATTGATCTGAAAAGGTCTAGCTCATTGTGGATATGCCATCTCTGGGCTGGTGGTTCTGGATTTTGTAAGAAATCAGGCTGAACAATCAATGAGGAACAAACTGGCATTCTTCTAAGGTCTCTGTGTCACCTTCTGCCTCCAGGTTCTAGTCTGATTTGGGATCCTCTCTTGGTAATTTTCAATGGACAATGATTCAGGATAAGTAAGCTAAATCCTTTCCTCTTTAAGGTGCTTTTGATCATGGTGTTTCATCAACCCCATAGTATCTGTAACTGGGATGCTCACACATGTCCCTTTGAAAACTGATTATTTTATTTACTTTTTAACCTCCTCATAATCATTCCTTCTTCTATTTGTATTTGCCAGTATCCACAGATTCTTCTCCTGTGGTTCTATTGTCTATAACAGACACTATAGTGACACATAGACATGAAGACCAATCATAAAAACACATCCTTTCTCTAATTTGAGTATTTTCAAAATAGTTACTACACCACTGCTAAGTATACAACCCTTCATGTTCCTATGAACAGACTAGGGAATATTCATTAAAAACAGGAAGTGATTATATTTATCTTGATGACAGACTTAATTGAACTTGCCCAGTCGTAAGCTGAAACTATAATAAGTAGTTTCTTGCTATTAGTGATCTGTGCCAAGGGTTTCTTCTTTGTGGAAACCCAGCTCTTTCTAGTATATACACAAGGAAGATGTTTGGGGGCCAGACACTGATATATAAAACGATAGTTTCTTCTGGTTGACAGAAGACGTGATGAGAAGATTGACACCTGGTGCCCAATCTACTCTGCTTACTCACTGCTCAGCAAGTAAGAAAGTGGAGGGGGAGAGGAGAAGGGGAAGAAGAAAAGAAGAGTGGTGTCAGGCATGTAGAAAAAGGATGCTTCAGTCCTTAGAAGGTGAACAAAATATTCACAGGAGTAAATACTGAGACAAAGTATGTAGCAGAGACTGAAGGAAAGGCCATCCAGTAAACTGCCCCAATGAACCTGGGGATCTGTCCCATGTACAGTCACCAAACTCAGATACTATTGCAGATGCCACGAAGTGTTTGCTGACAGGAGCCTGATAAAGCTGTCTCCTGAGAGGCTCTGCCAGAACCTGGCAAATATGGAGGAGGGTGCTCTCAGCCAACCATTGGACTGAGCATGGGGTCTCCAATGGAGGAGTTATAGAAAGGACTGAAGGAGCTAAAGCAGTTTGCAACCCATAGGAAGAACAACAATATCAACCAACCAGACCCCCCAAGAGCTCCTAGGGACTAAACCACCAACCATAGAGTACAGATGGAGAAACTTATGGCTCCAGCTGCATATGTAGCAGAGGACGGCCTTGGAGAGGATCAATTGGAGGAGAGGCCCTTGGTCCTGTGAAGGCATGATGCCCCAGTATAGAGGAATGCCCTGGCTCTGAGGTGGGAGTTGGTAGGTGGGTGGGGGAGCACCCTCATAGAAGCAGGGGGAGGGGATGGGATTGGGGGCTTCTAGAGAGGAAATCAGGAAAGGGGATAACATTTGAAAAGTAAATAAAGAAAATATCCAATAAAAGATTAAAAAGTAAGATAAGTGTTTAAGAAATAAAAGTAAAAGGAAAATTATTTTCTGATGTTCTATGTAATAGTCAACATGTAGAAATATTTTTGATAACTTCTCTTACCTTACCTTAAAAAGAAGTCTCCCATGTACTGAATACTGTTATCTCCAACTTTACAGGATAGTTTTAAAAAAAGGTCATGCACTTTAGAAAATGTAGTCAAAGATTTGGCTTGACTTACCCATCTCTTTTTCTCTGCATAACTAGTGCTCCTATGGTTTTTATTAAAGGCGGTATAGGCAGTAAAATGTGAAGTTATGTAAGGAAAACTGTCTGTAGCCTGTGAACTCTAAAAGTCAAGTGTATGATGTCACTGAAGAATAGAAAATGGTCTGGTTGAGGGATGAGAAATAAAATATATAAGATAAGTAAAATATAAATAATCTGAACATTTTGTATCTATAAATTAAATGCATGAGTTCAACTGTTTTCAGTGTGCATGACAAACAAATACACCTGTGCCTTCCCTGTCCTCCAGGTAGGTTAGCTGATCCCACTGGAACCACAGACTGTGGCAATGAACCTGAAGAGAGTCTGTGTGTCTCTGTGGACAGTTGGTGGGCTGGTAGGTGCTCTTCAATAGCGAAATTTGACTTATACAGCAAAGAATATATTTACCCTGAATTTTAGAGACAGAGACAAAACAAAAACAGTGATGCCCCCTTTTCAAGATGAAATGGCTTCATCTCATAGCGGTGGTCTTGATGGCATGTATCAGAGTTGATTAGTCAAATGGAATATAATAATGTTTAAGGCAGTAGTCAGACTTTTCACAGAGAAATTAAATCAAGGAACTACAAGGATCATGGCCCCTAGGGAGCAACACATTTGGTGATACACCAGGCTCCCAAAGGAACATAGACACTAAGAATGCTTTTTCTTTTTGCTGAAAATAAAGGTACTAAATTCTGAAACTCACAAAGCTGCCAAACTAGCATTACACTTAGTTTGGTCAACCTATAACTAAGGCTTTAATTATGTATGCAATACTGACAACAATTTGAATAGATCTTCTAATTCTTTCGTGGTGCCTTTTGCTTGAAATGAATTTACATAGAAATTTATTAGAGTAATTCACCAACAATTATAAATGACACTCTTAAATTTCACTTTCTTGTAATGACTCTTAAATAGTATGAAGCACAGGACATTTTTTCTCACACTAACTTGAGTCATTCTTTTCAAAACTAATAAACAGACTTGTCAACAGCTCTCAAATTACAATTTAATCTGATTTTCTTTGTAATTTGGAGTGTGAAGAATCAAATAAACCTATTACCTAACTAACTTAAAATGCTTAAATCTTCAGGATTTGCTCCTTTACAACTGGGAGGTGTGAATCCCTGAGAAGCCTATTAGGGTACCTAATCAAATGTTCTTGCTTTAGAGAATTAGGATAAAAGTATTTAGTGATATTCTGTATAAAAATTAGACTTAATTTTTAAATATATAATATTCATTTTCCAAATTGATAGTTATGCTTTGTATTTGATAAAATCGGTAGTTATGCTTTATGTTTTTGAAAAAATTAAAGTCAACCATGGAATTTCTTTGAGAATTTCTCTACCATTATGTGAACAATTTGATAGTTTTTTGTTTCTTTGCCTATTGATTCGATGCTTCAAAATAAAATTATCATGCAACTAATAAAATTACCTTTCTTAAAATATGATAATATGACACTTCAGTATGTACATATATACTCATGATTATAGGACTATTAAAATATAAGTTGATTTTCCTCAATAAATGTTAGTTGATGATTTTTATCAGCATTTGAGAACTGTAAATATGCCTAAATGACTTATCATTCCTCAAAATGTGTTCTGAGTTTTGTCACTGGTTTTGAGTCTAACCAGCTTCTTGTTTTTACAGATGTAAATTATTATCTGAGTGTGTTACCTTTCCTTGCTGCTGTTGATTCTAGAATAACAGGGCTATCACCAGACCAAATCACAATCTTGCCACCACCTAAGGATCAGATGAAGTTTTGTTATAATGTTTCTGGCTGTGGATCTGCCTTTTCTGAAACAATGGACAGATGGAGAGACTTTTTTCAGGTTTTATATTTAAGTTTTATATCACACTCCTCATACGTGCCAAGAGAATGCTCATTGAATAGTACTGTTTTTATTTGTTGTATTTTTTCTTAATATTAAAATGTAATCTGTACTCAGATATTTTTCTCATAACTGATGTGAAAATACAGTTCATGCCAGAGAAGCCCACCAATCTCATTCAGTACCAACACAAAATTCATCTGCTCTCAGTGCAAGAGAAAAAATACCACACATGACAAAGTAAATACACATGCAAGGAATTGAGACTTTAGGCCATTTGTGACATATTACAAGAATTGTGATCATAATCTTCTTTTAGATATATCTGTCATTATTGAAAGTGAATTAATAACCACTCTTCTGTAGTTAGAGCTAAACAATGATATGTTGTTTGAGTATACGATTAGAGGACCAAAATGAAATACATTGGTCAAGCATAGAAAAAGCTAAAGTTAGTGATTTGAGTATATATTTACTAATTTTTAGATTGTTAATTTACTGCTTTTGATATACTTTTTCAATTTGTTCTTATTACTTTGAACATTTTGTAAAAAAATGTACTAATGTTGACAGGAAAAAAATGACAATAGTCCTGTCAAGTATACAGCATGGACACTCTACAGATACTTGAATCTCATTTCAATTTGATGATATGCTTTTCTGAAAAGTACTAATGTTTTCTTTATTATTAAGCATTAGGTATAGCACTAGTAACAAAAGTCTTGGTTCATGCAAACTATTGCTCACATCTCAGAGTCTGGGTGAATTTTAGGGAGAGTTCACCATATAACACTTATTTTCTCTATTCTTTAGTACATGAAGTTGCCTTCTAGTGACTTTGAGGGCCTCCTGAAGAAGTTATGGAATGCTCATACCTCATCCTTGGAGTATCCCATCAGTGTCTTTGTAGACAGGTAAGAAATACTTTTGTCTCTGTTTTAGCTAGAGTTTTCCATTGATTTAATAAAAATCATGTCCAAAGGCAGCTTAGGAAAGAATGAGTTTGTTACACTTCACAAATTATAGTCCATCAGCAAGGAAAGCCAGGGGAGGAGCTCAATCAAGAACATAAAGGCAGGAACCACAGCAGACACCATGGTGGGTTACAGCTTAACTGCATCTCTTTCTTTTGTTTGGCTAATTTTCATGTATGGCTCAAGTCTACCCATTTATTGATGGTACTGCCTACAGTGGTTTGTGTCCACTTGCATGGATTGGTAATCATAACAATACTTCACAGGCCAATCTGATGGACACAGTTCCTGAATTAAAATTTCTTCTTACCACATACCTTTAGATCTGTCATCATGCATGTTTATGTGCACTACATACTTGCCTGGTTCTCATGACGGCCAATCAAAAACATTGGATGTCTTGGGACTTGACAGATAGTTGTGAGCCACCAAGTAGAATCTGGAAATTAAATCCAGGTCCTCTATGGAATCAAACCTTGGTTCTCTGGGAGAGCAGTCTATACTCTTAACCACTGAGCCACCTTTCCTGGCCCCAGCACAATACAACTCTAAGCACAGCAATTATGTGTAATTAAAATATTTAGCATCCATGGTGATTATAGAATTTTTTCTTTCTAGATATACTTCCTCTATCTGGTCATTTTATACAGCCAAATTCTTTGCATTTAGGACAGGCCAAAATGTATTTAAAAGTCGTTCTAAATGGAACATGATGAAGTTTTGGTTATTAAATGATGTGTCTATCAGGATTGTATCTTTACTAATTATATCAAAATACTGTTTTGATTATTACAATCTACTTCCTGAACTTCAGCTTTGTCCCTTGGCCTTTCTTTTGTGCTAATTCATCTTTAAAAGACAATTATTAAAATACTACCACAGTATTAAATAAATAACAATTGAGTACTTTTTAATATTAAGAATAGAAAAGTGGGATTCCCAGGAGCTCTAAACCAGACAGTATCTTAGGTAAGGAGACAGCAACACCTGGCCTAAACAGGGAGTAACTGGGACCAACTAGGACCCAGGAATTTACTACTAACCCAGAGCAATGGTCCCTTCTGGTCTGGGCCCGAGCACTGAGCAGGTCTTGGGCCTCAGCTCTAACTCTAGTAGTAACACCCATCCTACATAGTTCTGATACAACCAAGATAATAGGAAAAACAGGCTCCAGTCAGAGACAGGGCAGGTAGCACTAAGGAGATCCAGATGCCAAAAGGCAAGTGCAAGAACATAAGCATCAGTAACCCAGGGTACTTGGCATTATTAGAACCTAGTTCTCCCACACTAGAAAGTCCTGAATTCTCCATATCACCAGGAAAGAAAGATTAAGATTTAAAATCACTTCTAATGATGATGATAGAGGACTTTAAGAAGGACATAAATAACACTCTCAAAAAAATTGAGAACACAGGTAAACAGGTAGAAGCCCTTAAAGAGGAAACACAAAAATCCTTTAAAGAATTACAAAAGAACACAACCAAACAGGAGAAGGAATTGAACAAAACCATCCAGGACATAAGAACGGAAGTAGAAACAATAAAGAAATCACAGAGGGAGACTACCCTGGAGATAGAAAACCTAGGAAAGAAATCAGGAGTCATAGACATAAGCATCAGCAATAGAATACAAGAAATAGAAGAGAGAATCTCAGGTGCAGAAGATACCATAGAAAATATTGACACAACTGTTAAAGAAAATGCAAAATGCAAAAAGTTCATAACACAAATCATCCAGGAAATTCAGGATACAATGAGAAGACCAAACCTAAAAATAATAGGTATAGATTATTACCTATTGAAGATTCCCAACTTAAAGGGCCAATAAATATCTTCAACAAAATTATAGAAGAAAACTTTCCTAACCTAAAGAACAAGATGCCCATAAACATACAAGAAGCCTACAGAATACCAAATAGATTAGACCAGAAAAGAAATACCTCCCATCACATAATACTCAAATGCACAAAACAAAGAAAGAATATTAAATGCAGTAAGGGGAAAAGGCCAAGTAACATATAAAGGCAGACCTATCAGAATTACACCAGACTTCTCACCAGATACTATAAAAGTGAGAAGATCCTGGACAGATGTCATACAGACCCTGAGAGAACACAAATACCAGCCCAAGGCTACTATACCCAGCAAAACCCTCAATTACCATAGATGGAGAAACCAAGATATTCTATGACAAAACCAAATTTACACAATATCTTTCCACAAACCCAGCACTACAAAAGATAATAGCAGGAAAGCTCCAACACAAGGAGGGAAATTATACCCTAGAAAGAGCAAGAAAATAATCTTCTTCCAATAAATACATAAGAAGATAGCCACACAAAGATAAATTTACCTCTAATAATGAAAATAACAAAAAGCAACAGTTTTATCCTTTTAATATCTTTTAACATCAATGCATTCAATTCCCCAATAAAAAGACATAGGATAATGGACTGGATATGTAAACAGGACCCAGCATTTTGCTCTATACAGGAAACCCACCTCAGTGACAAAGATAGATACTACCTTAGAGTAAAAGGCTGGAAAACAATGTTTCAAATAAATATTCCTAAGAAACAAGCTGGAGTAGCCATTCTAAAACCTCTAGCCTGAGAAAACAAAGGAAGGGACTCTTGGATCCATCTGTATAGGTAGTTGGGGATGGCCTTGTCAGGCATCACTGGAAGTGGAGGGCCTTGGTGCCTGAAAGTTTGGATTCCCTAGTGTTGGGAAATTCAAAAACAGGGAGGCAGGAATGGGAGGATGGTGGGGGCACACCCTCATAGAAATAGGAGGAGGGGTAATTGGATACGGGGAAATGGGAGAGGAGGTAATATTGAAAGGTAAATAAATAAACTATCCAATTAAAAAACAGATAATGGGTCTGGCAATTGTAGTTGAGCAGTTGAGACTTCTGTCAACAATTTATTATGGGGATTTCATATAATCTGCCAAGACAAGGCATTGTGGAAGAGGCCCATGGAACTTTGAAAAGATTGGTGAGACATACTGTTGCTGAGACAAAGAATGATGCTGATCTGTGAGCTTGCTGAGTGCCCTGACATGGATGACTGGGGAGTTTATTGGACATATGTTCCTGACCCACCTTTGCTTGACTATATCCCAGATGTGACAAGCTGCCTTACCTCAAGGGACCTTGTGGGATAGAGAATTGAAAAGAGAAATTATATTGTCTCTTGTATTCTTCTTAAAGATGCCCAGTTAGTAGAACTCAATCATGTACTGGTCTAGAAATCAATCCAGAATGGGAAATAATAGTCTACTTTTGGAAGACTGGATCTGGACTTTGTCAGAGACATGTTTGAAAGCTAGCTGTAGCTTGCTATGATGTTAGGAAAGCAAGAGATAGTGTTGGGACGGGATCTAGATTTCAAACAAGGGTTAGTGCATGGTTTTATGCTCTTTTAATTGTCAAGCTAAAATTGGTTTTCTCTTCTACAGCATTTATTGTAAGTTGCATTGACTATATAATTTCCAATTATGTTAGTGTGTTGAAACTTGGCGTGTCTGTTATGGGAATCTATCAACCATGTTTTGTCTCACTACCCTGAGTATTAGAAAACTTGATTCTCTGAAAAAAGCTTGAAAATGCTAGAAGAAGTGAGCGAGGCTTTAAGCAAAAGCAAGAGGGTAGCAGGCTTGATTATCACTAGTATAACAGCTTTAATTTCATTAATTGCTAGCACCACTGCTTCTGCAATAGCATTGACACAAGGAGTTAAGACAACTATTTTTGTTAACCATCTAGCAAATAAATGTTACAAATGTATTGAGTATACAAAAGAACTTATATAGATATCTGGAACAACAAATTATGCTCTATAGCCTATTCAAATTATATGAAGGCAGTTCAGGGTTCAAGATTTAGAAGCCATCCCAAGTGTCATGGCAAATATCATTGAAGTAGTGTTATTTTTGAAATTCACAATGATTGTCATTATAATTAGAAAAAAGTTTAAGGACAACTGTAGGATATTTGGCATAATCCTAACATCTCTCTGTGTGTGTTAACTTTGCATAGTAAGATTATGAATTTAAAGAATTCTGCTTCACTGAGCGTTGATGCTGCAGATAATGCAGATAAAAGTATCCATGGCCTGAGCTCAGTATTTCCATTTTGGACAAACCTCAGGAATGGCATATAGAGCTTGATCATGCTAGCCCTTCCTGTCCTGGGAATATTTTATTCCTGCCCATTGTGTTAAAGCTTATTTTTAACAACATCAACATGTTGACAGCCAATGTACATGGCTTAAACCTGATAATGGACCCCCAGACAGAGTTATTAAAATAACAGGCTGGCAAGCCAAGGACAGGTAAGATTGTGCACAGAGGCTTACCAACCTAAGACATAAGTGCATTGCCTTTAATAATGCATATTCCATGATAGGTAAGGAAGGCATTCTTATCAGAACAACCTAAGACAGGCTCAGTCTTGTTAATGAAATAAAAAATGGGGAGAGGTAGAGAGCCTTTGGGACTTCTTGGCAAGAAGGTGACTTGAGCCAAGGACAAGGAAGTAGACTTCAAGCAGGAATCTGACATTAGACTAGAACAAAGAGGTAATTTCAGGTAGGAGTTTAAATTGTAGCCTACAACAAAGAAGTAATCTCAGCCAGGAATCTAAATATTAGGCCGGAACAAAGAAGCGATTTCAGACAGGAATCTAAATTTTAGGTTAGAACAAAGAAGTAGGCTTCAGAGATGAAAGTGATCTTGGACTAGGATAGGGAAAAATAGGCTCAGAGACTTTGGTCATCCTGATAAGCCTTTAGAAACAGTGATCATGAAAGTGTTCATGTAACTGGGTTTAATGCCTTGCTTCTTTTTTTGACTATTTGTGTTTATTGTATTGCTTGTTCCTCGGCTATTTGCATCTATTGTATTGCTAGACCCTCTACCTAGAACTGACCTTAATACACGCATGTAATCAAAATGGTATAAAAGCATAAAGGAAGAGGGGGTATAGGACAGTGGGTTCTGGAGAAGGGAAATGAGGAAAGGGGATGACATCTGTATTGTAAAGAAATAAAATATCCAATAAAAAAAGATTAGTAAAAGAAACCATTAATTTTTTAATGTAACATAATTTCAGCTTTATTTCATTTAACTGGTACTGAGTCTACATCTTATCTGTTCAGTTTGGCACTTAATACCATATAACCAGTGAATAGGAAGTCTCATTTTCACATTCCTTGTGATGTGCAGGTCACCCTTTTCTCTGCAGGCTGTGCTGCCTCTAGCTCATGCGGCTTACCAGCTGAACCTAAAAGTTCAATTCTACTTCAAATTGCTCACATTTGTAAAAGTCATATTGAGCCTAATATGCTTAAATTGCTACAGTATATAAATAAGTGCAAATGAATGGAACAGAATGTAAACTGTAGGTTCACTTGCTTTAATGAGGAAACTATCTTCAGGAGATATAATAGCAACAGCCAGTAAACTGAGCAAAAGCTCTGTTTCATATCTATTTCCACCTCACCTATACTAAAGGATGGCTGAATCCAAGCAAGGCATCTGTGGCCCTCCAACACACACATACAGCGAGAGAGAGAGAGAGAGAGAGAGAGAGAGAGAGAGAGAGAGAGAGAGAGAGAGAGAGAGAGAGAGGAGAGAGGGAGTAATTGATATTGAAAAGGGGCATAAATGTGGGAGATAGCTGGGTGGGGTATATAAGAAGGCCTGGAGGGAAAATGAGGGGAGAAGAAATTATGTAATTATATCTCATCCTCAGAAAATAGAAGTGATTTTTAAAACAGAAAACTTCACAGTATTCAAACTATTTTGAAATGTTACATCAGAAACTTAAACAGATATATTTGTATTTTACCACAATTTTCAGAATTTGTATGCCAGGAAAATTCTGTTCCTATAATGTACCATATACTACTAATTTTGCTTCAACATTTTGGTGACCCACAGTAACATTCTCTTTAACTTCTATATTAAATGCTGATGTTCATTTCTAGATTATCTGTAATGTTTCACATGCATACCTATAGAGAGACAAGGAGTGCCAATCAGTCACTGTAGCTTCTAAGGAATGCAAGCATTTAAGTGGTGAAGGTTTGCAGAGGCAGAGCTGGTTCCAATCTGAGAGATACTCAGGGTGAAGACTGGGGCAGTCAAAGATGTGAGTGGGTCACTTCAAGGAGCGGGTACCTTGCTGACCTGAAATAATGAACAGTCAGGAGTTTAGAACCTGCCTGTAAATCCCATAATGCATGTGGTGTCAGTTGTACCATCATGCCCTACCATGAGTTTTTCTTCATCATATAGGATTCAAATGTGGTGTTTGCTTCTTTGATTTTGTTTTTGTTTTGTTTTATACTTATGGTGGTTTGATGATGTTAATATTTTTATGCCTAATATTTCTGATATGGTTTTGACATGCCCATGTATACACATGTCCTTGACCTAAGTCGGTAAGTCTGTAAGTGGTGTTTTTTTAATCTTTAACATTTTTCTCACAGTCCAGTCAATATCCCCTTCCTGTTCTCCTCTTCAACAGTTCTTTATCCCATTTCCCCTCTTTTGTTTTCAAGAGGATGTCCTCACATCCCTCCACACACATCCAAAACCCTCCTAGGCCTCCCCACTCCCTGAGGCATCAAGTCTCTCAAGGGTTAGGTGCTTCCTCTCTCACTGAGGTCAGACCAGGCAGTCCTCTGCTGTATGTGTCAGGGTGTCAGAGAAGCTACTGTATGCTGCCTAGTGGATGGCTAAGTGTCTGAGAGATTTCTGGGATCTAGGTTAGTTGAGACTGCTGGTCTTCTTACAGGGTCAACCTCCTTCTCAGCTTCATCCAGCTTTTTCCTAATTCAAGCACAGGGGCCAACAGATTTTGTTCATTGGTTGGGTGCAAATACCTGTATCTGACTCTTTCAGTTGCCTGTTAGGCCTTTCAGAGGACAGCCATGCTAGGCTCCCTTCTGTAAGCACACCATAGCATCAGCAATAGTGTCAGACCTTGGAGCCTCCCCATGAGATGGATCCCAAGTTGGGCCAGTCCTTTCCCCCAGTCTCTTCTCCATTTTTGTCTCTGCAGTTATTTTAGACAGGAACAATTCTGGATCAGAGTTTTTGACTGTGGGATGGCAATTCCATCTCTCCACTGGATGCCCTGTCTTTCTACTGCAGGTAGATTCTACAAGTTCCCTCTCCCTCACATATGATGTAAAGTCCTTTGAATGCTGAAATTCTCTCTCCAAGGTCTCTGGTACATTCTAGAGAGTGCCCCGACCCCCTACCTCCTGAGGTTGCATATTATCATTCATTCTGCTGGCACTTGAGGCTTCACACCCGTTCCCCCAATACCTAAACATGTTCATTTTTCCCCTTCCCCTCCCTTCTCCCACACAGGCCCCTCTCTCCCTCTGTTTTACGTATAGCAATTACTATGAGTTTGAGCACCATAACTAGTGCTGGATGGAGGTGAATGCCTGCTTTATAGACAGGATGCAGATTTTTTTTTTCTGCCTCGAATTTTTACTCAAAATGAAATGGACTCCTGCTTTGGAAGATGAATTTGCATGAAGCAAGGCACAGGTGACAGGCTCCTGTCTTATGTAAAGTGCAGTAACTTACAATGCAGTGTGGGGCCTGTCTTCACATCCCCACCCCATCAACTCTGCGGCTTCACTACTTGTGCACACACTGCTCTCTGTTCTCCATTGCTCCCCCATCTATCTTCTCCTCCTCTTTTAAATGTGCTTTCTTGCTGTTTTATGATGCTTGCCATTGAACCAACTCATTGGACCAACTTCCCATGCAAGCCCCACTGGGGAGCTGTCATCCATCCCACTTCTCTTTTCAGTTTTATCTTAAGAGAATGTCTCACCACAATACCACAGTCTGCCTGATCTCAATGTCAACCTGTACATGACACAATGTAGACTTAAAGTGTTTATCCTCCTGTAATGCATGTCATATCATTCTTTTGCTTTAGCTTCTAGAGTAGCCAAGATGACAGTCATCTGCCACCCAAGCCTTGCAACTGCCATGGATTTCTTCAAACAGACTTATAGCATCGTCTTCTTGATTTATGGTTTCAGGGATCAGCCAATGAAACTTCTCCATAGAAAGACATGGTTTGGCTTCTGTGATCCTCAGGCTCTGTGTAACCAGTGTGCAGTTGTTCAGTGCTCCTCAATGTGTTGATATGTGGAGCTTACATTTTTGTGCTTGAATTCACTGACTAGTTTGTTGCTGGGTTCTTAAATTTACTGCCTTAACTTTCCCATGTTTCAAAAAAAAAAAAAAAAAAAAAAAAAAAAAAAAAACCCTAGAAAACAGAATTGGTAGAGAAAACGAGCTTCTGTTCACTTTTTCTAAACGGGGGTAAAATCTCCTAGTTTCTCGCACTTTTCCTTCAGCTTTGTGGAAAGATTGAAGGAATGCCAGAAAATACACGTAAGTCAGGTCAACTGAGAAATAGATACACTTTCAGAATTTTTTGAAATGTCTTCCTGCCAGGTGAGTTTGTCCTGTGAGGCCAGGGCTTTATTTACAGCCTGTCTTTCCTCTTGTCTTGAGATTTCTGGGCAATATGTCTCTGGGGTCCATTGGATAATGTTCTTGTTTGAAAATCTTTGCTGTTGATACATCCTCTCAGTATCTTATTCTCCTTTGACTTCAACCTCATCTGGGACTTTTGTTTCTAAACAAGTGTCTATAGAAATGCTTTTCATGCAACAGACAAGCTAGAACAATCTTCTAAATTTGGTTGAAGCTTCACAGATTCTGTCCATAGACTTTATTCTAATGATATCTGCTTCTATGTTATTTGCCCAGGTCTGTCCAGATATTGGGAACTGAACATAATTTTTCATGTATAAATTAGCTTTATTTCATCTCTAGTTAACTCTACTTTGTGTAAGTGTTCTTCACTTTGCTTTATTTTCTGTCCCAGTGTATCTTATGACTAAGTGGCTCCTTTTGGTGCCTGGCTAATTCAGTTTCCTTTTAAATTTAAAGACCAACGTTCAAAAACCGAGAGTGCTTGTGTAGGTTTTGTCCATTGAGCTGAGAGCCTGAGTCTTAGAGCCTGAGGTGATCTTTTAGGTTATTAGCTAAGTGATTGTTTGACTGAAGACAGTCTGTGGCCGTCACATTATCCTTCCATGTAAACTCAGCTGTTCTCAACAGCAGACATTTTTCAATCCCCAGTTCAAAGGGGAAGTCAAGACCTGGTTGCTGCAAGTACCAAAATCAGCTACTGCTCTTGTTCCTCTCGGAGAGGACAAAGATCCTTGTGTTTATATCAAGTCAAGGCTTACCTTAGGAACTCAATCTATATTCGCATGTTGTATTCTATGAACTTAGGTACAATTGACATGTAATAAAGCACACAGATTTAGGTGTTTATTTAGTTGAGTGAGCACTAGCAGCTGCAAGCACTTGTAGAACCATCACCTAAACAAAATGCTTGCCTGTCACCATTTCTAGCATGTTCCTCATGTGTCTTTTAATTTTTCCTCTCCATAAAACTTTCTTTATTTTCCACTTCTTTCTCCCCCTCCCTCTCCCCTCCTCCTCCCTCTTTCTTTGCAACAGCATTTCTCTATGTAGTCCTAGCTGTCCTGGAACTCCCTCAGTAGACCAGGATGGTCTTGAACACTCAGATGTCCACCTGCCTCTGCCTCCCTCATGCTAGGATTAAAAAGGTGCACCAGCCAATGGAACTCCTACATTTCCTTTTAAAAATGTACAAATCATATACAGGTTAAAGCTTTGGGGTTGCAGAAATAACTTTTGGTACATTTGTCTCTTCAGCCAAGGTTAACAAGAAGTAACAAGCATGATGCATTCTTTTCTTCCTTTTTCTGTTTATTTTATCTGTTAACAAATTAGTTCATTCATTAATTAAAAAATGAATCTCTGGTATACCGACCTGGCAACAGAAAAAAACACCTTGATCCCAGTGTTTCTGAATTGCATTGGCAATTGTGTATTGCTAGCTTGTGCCACTAGCTAGACTATATTTATATTTATTTGTTGGTATGTATGCAGACTGTAGTATTTAAACATGTTTTAATATGTTTACTCCATGGTTTTCACACACACACAGAGTGCATAAGGAATGTCATAAATGGAAAGTATAAGGTTAAAATGAAGTGGTTAATTGCATCAACATTTTAGATTTATATTTTATTTAGCTGTCTTCACAACTCCTGAAAGACAATCTAAATGGATAGTATTCTTACACTTCCCTTCAAAATAATGTTCGGATTTTCATTTTGTTTGTTTTTTTGTTTTGGTAGTGGCTGGTTTCTGCAAAGTAAGATTCAAATTCTGGGAAAATAAACCTTAGGTGATATTTTTGTCTATTTATCTTTTAGATATGACTTCTATTCTGAACAAGAAGCAACTTTCGAGAGAGACTGGGCTATTGCTGTGTACTATTTAGGGGCAGCCCGTCTTCCGACTACCCTGAATAGAACACACAGCTTTCAAAGGGGTTTGCCCCCACGAGTTCTTGTTGATACTGACATAGTCCCTTTTATTCCCGACTTCACACCTCTTCAGAATGAAGTGCTGGAAATACTTAAAATTCTTGGTAATAGTGACAGACTTTCAGGTAAAAATTTTAAAATACTGGAAAACAAATCAGAATTACATAGACTAGAAGAGTGCATAAACTACTTTAGAAATATCACCACGCCAGCATGCATTAAAAATGTTATGAACTTCTATGGGTATATTTTGAATTTCCTTAGCAGTAATTATTTTTGATAAATGGTAAAATTATTGATAAACCACACTTAAAATTTTTTATTATGTGGTCCTTCATTTGAATGCCACATTGTACCTTGGCATCTGTAATATGAAGTGAAATACATAATATGAACACATGTATTGGTGTACAGTCATTATTACACTCATTTTAAAATCTTTTCTATTTTACTCTTAAGACTAAAAAAAAATAAATAAATAAATTCCAAAAGAAAATTTTCTGTCATTAATGAATTCACTGTCCACCTGACTCACCAGACACTTTTAACCTAATACTGAGTCATCAGATGCTTTTAACCCAAGGTCAAGAAAGAAGACTTTTGCTCCATAATGCCAAAAGCAGAGTGAAAAACTGACTTCATTAATTAAGTGTTTGAAAATCATCGTGTCATCCTCATTTTACATTTGTGCACTGGGACCTTGAGATATACTAAACTTATACACTATTTCTATTATGTAAAGAGAAGTTTTTTGATTCTCTAAATTATAAATAAAAGAAATTAGACATAAGCTTATTATCTTCAAATCTATGGAAAATGTTTACAATAGAAAATCAGAACTACCAAGTCCATTGGTGCCCCAGTGCAAATGATGTCTCTTCTCATGTCACTTTGGTTGTAGTGTGATGCTGTTAGTCAGCAGATTACTTTTCTTCACTCAGTGGACAGTAGTCCAGCCTTCCATTGGTGGATATTATTTGGGAGATTTGTATTAGAATCTTATTATCATAGACATGCAGTCTTTTCTTTAATGAATTTATTATAATTATAGAAATTGTTGTTATGAGGTTTGACTGACATCACAGGATCAGTCCATGTATACCTAATTTCATTATTTATGACATAGTCACTTAGAAAGCATGATATTAAACTTTCAGGTTAGGTATTATAAAATGTTAATAGTATCAATGAATCAATTATTCTTTGTATACTGATGATTTTAATGTTAATTGATCAAAAGCCAATGATATAAATGTAATCAGTGGATATTACCCAATGGAAGTAAGAAAAGTTTCAGAAGTTGACAAGCACTCATATCTATTTTTTATCTTTTCTAGGATCATTAACTCTGACTATATGGGAAAGTCTCATGAGTACAAAAGTTGCACGGGAATTATTTCTCAAAGCTTTAGAAAAGTTCCTGGGAACATCTCCTTAAGACATAAAATCTTTATTGAATTGTGAACAACTACATTTGATCGCAAGAAATTAGAAGTAATTAATATGATCATGATCACCTTGTCCTATGATTTGGGGTTTTTTTCCCTAACGTTCATTTTTTAGAATTGTTCTGCATGTATTCAAAGTATTGAATTTAAATTAATTTTGCATCATAACTCATATGTTGTAAATTCTTCATTACTTAAGATATAAAGATACTGGACAATGACAAAGAAATCATTAAGCTGACATTAAGTTTGTATGGCAGTGTTGATTTTTAAACATGGAATGATATATCTTACTGATGTTTAACCGAAATCCAGAACATTTTGAAATCCAACACTGGCATTCAACTTAAATATTTTAATCTCATAAAGCTTAATTACAAATAGATTCACCTCCTTAATCAGGTTTGAACTATGATTTGCTAAGTTTATAATTACCTGTTAGAGTTCCCATCATTGACCCATATTTGTAAAGAGTCCTTTGGGGTCAAATTTCTCATAGCTGTAGCCTATCAGAGAGAGAATACACTGGATAGACTTGATGATTTCCAAAGGTCTCTGTCTCACTGCTTCAGGCTTCTCCACAGTCTGCTGATAAACCAGAGACAATGGCTGACACACTATGTCATTATGTTTCTCACTACAACAACTTCACTAAAATACATCAGTTGCCTTTCTTCTCCTTCGACCAGACTACATGGCAGAGGCAACCTGAGGGAAAAGAGACTTATTTGGGTTCACAGTTTCAGAGCACATAGTCCAATATGATGGTGAAGACATGGCATCTCATGGCACAGGAATGGTTGTCTGATCCCTCTCACATGAAGTTAAGTGTGGGAACCAAAGAACATAAGACTCAATCAGAGAAAGGTTATAAATAATAGAGATCTGTCTCTAGTGACTCAACTGAGCCAGCTAGGCCACATGACTTCAAAAGAGACTACATGTTCAAATACATGAACTTGTGTTGGAAATTTCACATTCTATAACAAAACCACAACTATAACAAAAACCACACTAAAACAAAACCACAAGAATGATTGTTCAGAAAACCAACCATTCTGTCACAAATAAAATAAAAGGACAGCATCCAGAGGTTGAGGGAAACTGCTCTCTAGAGAGGATAATAAAGGACATAGGTCATCTGTAAACCAAACATGTAAATTTTCTGCCTGTTGTCTCATGTGCCCACCTCTTTCCCAAGAATTCTTGTCGTCTCCTCTATGATTGAAAAAGTCCTTTTCCTTCAACAACTCTTGACTTCTGACATTATGACAATATTACCAGGCTTAGATGTTTTCTTAGTAATGGTTTCACTGCTGTGAAGATACATAATGAACAAGAGACCTATTATAAAGGCCATCATTTAACTGGGACTGGCTAACAGTGGTTTAGTTCATTGCCATGATGGTGGGAAGCATGGCAGTGTGCAGGCAGACTTGGAGTTCGAGGAGCCAGGAGTTCTACATCTTAGTGCTAAAACAAACAGAAAGTCTGTGTTCTGCAGTCAGCAAGCAGGAGACACTGATTCCATATTGGGCAGAGCTTAAGCATAGAAAACCTCAAACCCCACCCCCACATTGACACACTTCCACACTTACTCCAACAAGACCACATGAATTCTAACAAGACCACACCTCCTAATAGTGCAATTAGCTGTGGGCCAAGCATTCAAAAAGATCAGTATATGGGGGCCAAACCTATTCAAAGCATCACTGATATTATTGGGAATGCACCTCTCTCACATGATTAGAAGCTGGTACAAACTACACCTGAAACTATAAGATTCTGGTTGATGACTGAAAATGGGATCTGAATCTTATCATTTGTCCAGGTGAAAGTATAACATTCCACTATGTCTGAGGGTCATGATGTCATTATATTCATTCAGTCTTTTTCTTAAAGCACAAAGATATTCCAGTATCTTCTTCCAAAATGTCAGTTCAGATGGGTCTCAGTGTGGATAACAAGTATCATGGAGCTGAGACAAGTTTTGGGATGAGAGTCACTTCTAAATCTCTCTGTTGTTTAAAACTGGCGAAAATACTATTTTTTTTTTTTTACATTGGCTTCTCAATGTTTATAGTTTCCCATGGGGACTGCATCATACCAGTGAGTGTGACAAATCCATTCTGGCAAAAAGTTGCAATCAATGCCAAGCCACAGACTAGTTGTCAGGATCATCATTGCTTATACACTGAAGGCCTAAAATCAGCCATGGGCCTGAGTCAGACATACATGCCTGCTAACACAAAGTCTTGGTCTCTGTGGGAAAACAGTGACTCTAGAACAGATAGCTATAGATCTTGTAAACAGGCAGCCTTGGTGAAAAACTACCAGCTTGGATAGTCATAGGTCTTGTGGATAGGTAGCCTTGGTGGAAAGTACCAGCTTAGATAAGTACAAATAAATCATAGACAGTCATAGTGACCTGTTCCCTGCTTCTTCACCCAGCCAATACCCTGTTCTGGAGGATATCTGTACTCCCCCTGAGAACACCTATGCTCTTGTGTCATCCCTTCCTCACATCCCGCCTCTATGTGGATATAACCCCTGTATAAAAAATTAAAATCAGCAGTTTGATCAGACTATAGACAAGCCACTCGTTCTTTGTGTCTCCTGTCCTCCAGTTCTCTCTTCCAGGTCTTCTGATCCCAGTCCAATACCCTGTGGGACTGAGGCTTTCTGGTGCCTGAACAGGGACTCCGGAGATTGAGCAAGAGAGTATGTCAGCTCTGCGGAGAGGGGTAGGCATACCCAGTTTTCAGGAGCATTGAGGGTGACTGCCCGCAGTGCCTGAGGGGACTTCGAATTATGGAGCACTCTGTAGAGTGACTCCCGGAAGCGCTGAGTAAGTGACTTTTTGTATTTTCCAGAGCACCCAAGAGAGACAACTCCCTATGTGTCTGAGAACACTTCACATTAGGAAGGACATCACAATTTACCCACCACTGAGACAACCAATGTGTGGGAGAATCAGAGTGGCCAGATCTCAAGGTATGAGTGATAGGACAGGCATTTTCTAAATAGTCACTCTGTGACAGAACTCAAGGAGCCTATATTCCGGATGTGAAGAACTAGGGTTAAGAAAAAAAGATCTTTAAAAATTCTTTGCTTTCATTAGTGTTGTTTTCCCAAGAGGGGACTATTGGGGAAAAAATGCTATACTCCTTACAGAGGTGATAAAAAGTTAAACCTTGAAAATGAAAGAGAGAAAGGGTGAAAGTGAAAGCAGTTGCCTGATCTCTGGCATGTTAACAAAAGTAAAAAAGCTTTTACAGAGCCCCCTAGGAGCAAGAGATGATCAGAGGACACCCTGTTCTTTCTGGCTTTCTCTGGAGAGATTCTCAGTTCTGCTTTCTCTGTCTATTATCTGTCCTTGGTGCACCAATCTGTCCATGTGTGTCAATTGTCTGCCTTTGTCTTGTTTAAATGATTGTTGCTCTATGTTTCATGTTCAAAAGAAAAACTGGTTAAAACTGCTTGCTTGATTTAGTTTGAAACTTGCTTAGGAATAACAGTTTCAATTTACATAATAGAGGCTGATAATTTACCCTGCTCTGTAACTGGGAGGAGGGCACCAGCAGAAAGAACCTTGGCAAGAGTTCATTGTTTTCATAATCGGCTCTTGGAAGGGGGCCAACAATTTTTTAGCTTCTACAGCACGGGAATTGATAGCGGTTCTTCCCGGTTTGATAGGTGAAAGGGTGCTTTTCTCTTAAAATTACAGCTGGAAAAGGTGAGAAAAATTTGTTTAGATAAAATCTATAATAAATACACTTATTTAATTTTTGTTCTTGACTGGTTTTAAAGATATCAATATGCTCTATATATGTCCTAGTTATATATTATTGGGTATATTACAAATTTATAATTTTGGTAAAAGAAAGCTAATTTAAAACTGAGTTAGAGTCATTCAAAACCAGATGTATAAAAGAGATCTCAGTAAGAGTTTTCTCTGGGATCAAGCAAGGCCCTGATGAACACCTTCTTTTTGTTATACAATTGGTTTATTCATTGAGTTTTAATACAAGCCTTTGGTCTCATACAATGAGCTCTAAAATTTTAGAGAGTGCTTGTTACTCTACAAAACATTCAAAGACATTATCTTTTTAATATCTGAGACATCAGCTATATTTCTGAATAAATTGTGACACAAAAAATTCAAATAAAAAAGATAGTTTACTTATTTTAAATTATTTTCAAAAGTTTCTAGGAGATGCTAATTGGCTAAGATATTATTTAAGCTCTCCAGGAAAGAATTGAAGCCTCTGTTTAATGTTCTCAAGAGAGATACAAATCTTAATTTCCATTTACAATTGGCTGATAAAAGAAAAGTAG
This sequence comes from Arvicanthis niloticus, assembly GCF_011762505.2. Classification (NCBI taxonomy): domain Eukaryota; kingdom Metazoa; phylum Chordata; class Mammalia; order Rodentia; family Muridae; genus Arvicanthis; species Arvicanthis niloticus. Next base: position 15,273,233 of record NC_133438.1, read on the forward strand.
TTTTGCATAGAGAAAGCAATTATTGCTGGGCGGTGGTGGTGCACACCTTTAATCCCAGCACTTGGGAGGCAGAGGCAGGCAGATTTCTGAGTTCGAGGTCACCCTGGTCTACAGAGTTAGTTCCGGGACAGCCAGGGCTACACAGAGAAACCCTGTCTTGAAAAACGAACAAAAAAAAAAAAAAAAAAAATAGAAAGCAATTATTAATAGATATATAAAATGATTAGTTGTTGGCTATTTTATAACAGTCCATTAATAAAAGAGATTATTAATATAGATTTATATTTCTTTATTTCCAAAAGAAGTTTTAATATCCTGTTTTAAAGCTGTTGCTGTGTTAATACAAAATTATAGGTCAAGATCACAAAAGTATTTTAAAAAAAAACTTAATAAAATATTTCTGATTCCAAATAATAATAAAATTGATTATTAAAAATACTGATATTTGATCTATTACATAATCAATTTGTTACAGTTTTTCTCTATACATGCTTTTATATTTCTTATAAATTTATATTTATGTCGCCCATAAAAGGTGTGTTTACTATATTAATAGACAGCTCATTTAATGGAAGACAATATATATAATTAGATAACATGTTTACTCTCTTGAGTTTCCCCTGCTTCAACACAAATAATTGAACTATATGCTGTAGCCACTATTTAAATACAAAAAATATTAAGCTTTCAATTTGTATATTTATAGCCAGTTTATAGCTCATGGTTTATAATTACTTAAAATTGTTTCTTCTTTTAGATATTGCTAATTTTTAAATTTTACAAATACAGCTCAATTTAGGAAACATGTATTTTTCCTTAATTTTTTAAGATATTAAGAGCTCATACTAGATTGCCTAAACCCCCCAAAAAATGCCATAACAAATTTGTATATCAGATAGATTACAGACCTTACAAAAATAATTGGCCATACAATTTTATTATTTACACTGGGGTTGCTATATAATAAAAGTTTGTTTCTCTAGATTGCTGTACCACTGTAGCTGATCTGCCTTTTGTGATCCCTTGAGTCCAGAAACTGCAGTTTTTGGCACTTAACACCTCATTTTATAAACAAGCAAAGACTAAATAAACAACTTTTATTTTTCCTCAACAAGAACTGCTGGACTTTAACTTATGCCTGCTAGTCTGAGGCACTTTAAAAAGTTATTAAAGAGTTTATTATTAAGAGTAAAAAGTTTCCTATGAAAGCTATCTAAAGAAAAAAGTACAAAGAAAACTTCTATTTTATTTGAGAAAAAAAAGTTCTATTTTATGTGCTGCCTAAGTGTAAAAAGTCAAAGAGTTCTGTTTTATCTCTCCTTTATATTTGCCTATCTTTTTGTTTTTAGTATTTATATATTTTTTAAAACATGTGATCACACGTTACAAAGTTCATTACAAGTTTATACCAAAAATTAAATTATAAATTGAAATACAGTTCTATAATAAAAATGTTTATGGATATATTTGTTTAAAATGATTGTATGGCTAAACATCCATTACCTGACTGACTCTACAAGTGCACTAAATGTTTAAAACTACAACTAAGTTAACAGTGAAAATTTGTGTAGATAAGTCCAGACTATATTTTATTTTCTATCCTAACACCTATGGTAAATTGTTGGTTCCCTTTTTATTGATACTTGACAAATTGTTTTGTAACCTCCTGGAGTGTGCTGTGAGTAAATGTCTGGTTATTATCTAGGAACAATTAGCTGATGTTATTTGAGACACTGAAAAAAAATCTTATTACAGTTTTGACTATTAGCTAAAGGCCTAGAAACAGTCTCATTATAAAAGACCTTAATAATCATAGATATAATTTTAAAATTTGTTATAAGATCATCATTAAGGTTTAAAAAGTCATCTATTATATAATATCACCACAAGATAGCACATTTTTGTAGATGTATGTTTAATAATAATAGCTTGAGACAATTTAATATTTTTAGAGAGTGTATAAGTCAAATTACAAAACTCATTGTCCTTAATTTTTCATAATGGTGTTAATACTTAAAGACTTATATATAATCAGTTATGACAAGTGAGTGTTACTCATTTTGATTTTAGAAAATTAAAATATGTATATGTGATTTGACACCTTTTCAGGCTTTCTAGTTACAATTACTTTAACCGGAGAAACAATTAAAAATGCAATCAGTTATTGCCTATATTATCTTTCTATGCTTGGTGTTCCATATCAGATTAAGATAAACAAAACTGACTGTTCCAGTCAGACATTGGAGATGATCTGTTAACAATTTAGTATTATCCATATTACTGGAATTCCTTATAATCCTCAAGGACAAGGTATTGTGAGACTTTAAAATAATATCCTCATAACTCTCTGAGTATGAGAGGAGCAGCTACTGGCACTTCTGCCCTGGTTTTACAAAATACTCTTTAAAAAATTGGCTTTTAAAACAAAAGAAGGAGAGCTATACCCCCAGAAGAAATCTTTCAGAAATATTCTCCATCATGCCTTGTTCATTCTCAATTTTCTAAATCTAGATGCTCATGACAAATCTTCTGCTGACTGTCTTTGGCATCCTGAGACCAATAAAAACTATGTCACAGTTATGTGGAAGGACCCTCTTACCTTTAAATCGAATGGCCCAGTTCTCATATGGAGTAGAGGATTGATACACCTTTTTGATACCAAAGAAGGCACAGCTAAATGGCTGCCATGAAGATTAATGAAATAAATAGATACCCTCACAAAATCAGGTCCAATTATAAATAAGATGAATAACAATTGACATCCAGGAAAGAGAAATCTTCCTGAGAATTCCTTTCTTTTTCCTTTCCAGGTAAAAATGAATCACCCATGGTGTTTGTTGTTGGAGGCTTTAATTCTGATGCTGGCATCCAGACTTACACTATTCAGACCTGAGAGAAGGGAGGAGATGTCAGGAGCAGCCTTGCTTATACACTGAAGGCCTAAAGTCAGCTATAGGCCTAAGTCAAACATACATGCTTGCTAACACAAAGTCTTGGTCTCTGTGGGAAAACACTGACCTTAGAACAGATAGCTATAGATCTTGTAAACAGGCAGCCTTGGTGGAAAACTACCAGCCTGAATAGTCATAGGTCTTGTGGATGGGTAGCCTTGGTGGATAGTACCAACTTAGATAAGGACAAGTGAATCATAGGCAGAGTCATTGTGATCTGTCCCCTGAACCTTCACCCAGCTGACACTCTGTTCTGGAAGATATCTACACTTCCCCTGAGAACACCAACGCTCATGCATCATCCCCTTTCTCACATTCTATCTCTACATGTATATAACCCCTGTGTGAAAAAATTAAAATCGGTGGTTTGATCAGACTATAGGCAAGACGCTCGTTTTTTGTGTCCCTTGTCCTCCAGTTCTCTCTTCCAGGTCTTCTGATCCCAGTTCAATGTTCCATGGGACTGGGGTAACTAGTTAATCTTTGATTTATTTAGAAAATAAACATTGTCAGGAAAGAGGGAAATTTTAATAACCTACATTGTTATTTGTATCAGTCCTAAGTAAATCAGGCAATAACAGGAGCTTACAGAAAATGGGCTCTTGTGCATGATTTCCCAAAACCAACATGCAGAGCTCTCCTAATTTGAAAATGACTTTACAAACAATAAAACAAAATAAATAAAACTAAGCTGTGCTTAGGAAGCCAGTTTAAAAGCCAGAGGACACCTTTTCTAATTTATTTAGTTGCTTATCATCTAACTTTTTTTTTTTTTGAACGCTACTCTACAGTCTATAATAGCACTGCCTCAGGGAGTTAGACGTGAAGAGAGAAAATTTTTAGCTATTGTCATTTTCTTCCAAAGCACAATTTGAGTTACATGAATATTAATGTGTAGCATATTCTGGAACAAAAGGTATAATTAATGGCTGAAAATACCCTTTATGGGAAATAAAAGTTTTGTTGTTAATACACAAATGTTATGAGCAGGGTTACCCATGTCCATACGTGCAAGAACGTTCCTGTATTAAATAAGAGATACTGTATTACAACCGAAACAAAAACAGTTTAAACTAGGAGTTCAAAGAGGCACATAATGTCTGAGCTTAAGAAAATGGAAAGAAACCATTTTATTGGAGACAGCTGTTCTCCCAGGTGTGCTGACACACCCAAGGCCAGAGGTGAGACTACTATTGTTGCTTCAATAAATGACCAATGATCCACAAGGAGCCAACAGGACACAGGAACTGTTGAGCAGTCAAGGACAGATCCTTCCAGTTTCCATGTGTGCCTGGGCAATAAGCATGTGCCACAGTTCTCTCTTCCCATCTCTCTCCCAGATGGAGCTGGTCTCTCAGGCTCACAGGCAGACAAGCTCCAGTCAGAGGCAGCAAGACCAGCTAACACCAGAGATAACCAGATGGCATGAGGCAAGCACAAGAATCTAAGCAACAGAAACCAAGGCTACTTGGCAAACCCAGTTCTCCCACACAGCAAGTCCTGGGTACCCCCACCACACATGAAAAGCAAGATTCTGATTTAAAATCGCATCTAATGGTGATGACAGAGGATTTTAAGAAGGACATAAATGACACCACTAGAGAAGTTCAGGAAGACACAGGTAAACAGATAGAAGCCCTTAAAGAGGAAACGTATCAATTCAAAAAAAAAAAAAAAAAAAAAACCAGGAAAACACAACCAAACAGGTGAAGAAATTGAAGAAAACCATCCAGAATATAAAAATTAAAATAGAAACAATAGAAAAATCACAAAGGGAGATTTAAAAAACTAGGAATAAGATCAAGAGTCATAGATGCAAGCATCACCAACAGAATACAAGAGATAGAAGAGAGACTCTCATGTGCAAAAGATACCATAGAAAACATTGACACAACTGTTGAAAAATGCAAAATGCAAAAAGCTTCTAACCCAAAACATCCAGAAAATCCAGGACACAATAAAAAAACAAACTTAAGAATAATAGAAATAGAAGAGAGCAAAGATTCTCAACTCAAAAAGGCAGAAAATATCTTCAACAAAATTATAGAAGAAAACTTCCCTAACCTAAAGAAAGAGATGCCCATAAACATACAAGAAGCATACAGAACCCTAAGTAGAATGGACCAGAAAAAAATTTTTCCTGTTACATTATAATCAAAACATCAAGAACACAAAACAAAGAGAGACTATTAAAAGCAGTAAGGCGAAAAAATGTCAAGTAACATATAAAGGCAGAGCTATCAGAATTATGCCAGACTTCTCAACAGAGACTATAAAAGATAGAAAATCCTGGGCACATGTCATACAGTCACTAAGAAATGCCAGCCCAGGCTACTAAACCCAGCAAAACTTTCAATTACCATAGATGGAGAAACCAAGATATTTCATGACAAACAAAATTTACACAATAGCTTTCCACAAATTCGGCCATACAAAAGATAAGAGATGGAAAACTCCAACACAAAGAGGGAAACTATACCCTAGAAAAAGAAAGAAAGTAATCTTTCAATAAAACCAAAAGAAGATAGCCACAAAAGCAAAATTCCACCTCCAACAACAAAAATAAGAGGAAACAATGATCACTGGTCCTTAATATCATTTGAATCTTCATAAAAGGGAACAAAACATTTACTTAATGGCCAACTAAATACAACATATCACAATATACATTCCTCAATTTCATTTCAGACTGACAGAGACAAAAATTAGGTTTATGAGTGAACCAATGTGGACAAACAGACTTCATAAAAGCTTAAATCTGTCTTTATCTTAAATTACAATGTATTCATTAGAGATATCAATTAGTTTCACAGTTTTCATTTTAATGAATCCAGTATAAGCCCATTTTTCAATAATCATAGTTCTAAATCGGAGTTAAAAATGCAAAAATTGGCTTCTAATATGACTGTCAGTAAAAAGGACAAATCTCCCTATGACTAACATAATACTACCCACAAGTAGAAGTTGTTCTACAAATATCTCTCATATTGTGCAGCACATGATCTAAAATATTCAAAACAATTAAAGAACAATTAGTTGAACATCAAGAAGATATAATAGGTATTCTATTTCAGTGCTACCAGTAATGAACTTTAAAACAGTTTTGAAACCCTAAATCATAACAGGCTAGATGATTGCTTATCAAGATATGGAAGAATAAAAGTTTAAAAACTATTATTGAATATAGGGTAATGAGTTCTAGCAGAAAAATTGCATTGTAAATAACTCTATCTTCCATATTTAACACCTAGAAAAAATATTTTAAACTGACTTAAAGATAACTTTTCTGATATTCATCTATATGTCTAATGTATTCAATGCTCAATATTTTTTGTTTATGAATATTAACAAATTCCTAACGTTGTAAGAAAATCAAAGTATTAAAGATTAATAGCTCAGAAACAACATACCAAAAACTCAGAAACATAAGTCTACCTGATATTAGACATTACTATGAACCCAAAAAACATACATATATCTAATACAAAGTGATTTATAATTTCCATAATTGGCACATGAAGTTAATTTCTATCAGAACAAAAAATATACAGCAAGAAAAATGTTTAAAAAATTCATCAGCATTAAAAATTTTCACTAGAAAGGTATAATTAAAGAATAAATTAGAGAACAGAAATTAAGAGAAATCAGTATTTCAAAGTTAGTATTTTAAACGAGATTGCATTTTGGTTGAAGTATGGTGCAGAAAATTGAAATATGGATCAAAATCTTACCACCTTCACCTCTTGGTTACTTTACACATGTCATCTCTACCCATGGTCATGGTTTCTGCATGCACAGATACAACTAGGCAACAATGAAAATAAAAACCATAAAAAATTGTGGTTCTGTTGTACATACGTAGACATTTCCCCTCCATATTTATTAAACATCACAGAACAACAATTTCTATAGCATTGCTGAACTAGTTATTATAATCAATCTTGAAATTATATGATGCACCTCAAAAAGTACACATTTATGTAAATGCTTAATTTTACACAAATTCTTTGAATATTTATTGTTTTATTTTCTCCTGTTATTTTGAGACAGTATTTTTATGTAGCATAGGCTGAACTTTCTAGAAGCCTTACCAGCCTTAGGAGAACAGGTGCTGAAGTGGAACATGGCATCCAATGCTGTTAAAAAGATTGAAGATCTCTGGCCTTTTAATTCTTTCTTACTATTCTGTGCTAAATCTTAACTGTTTATTACCGTTCTGTGCTTCATTAAGTGCTGGGGAAACTTAATTCTCTATCTCTCTATTGTTTACTTTATAATTCTCTGTGCTTGATTAAGCACTAGGCAACGTAACTCGACTACTTTATAATCTTACGTTATAATTCTATGTGCTTAAATAAGCACTAAAGCTTGACTACTGCTTACTTCATAAACTTACTATATAACTCTCTGCCAATTAATATATACTGCATAGCAGTGGGGAATTAAGAAGAGGGTTTATTACTAAGGCTTGTTTCTCCATTGTCCAGAAACCTCACCTCTCACTGACCAGAAGAGGCAGAGGCTTGGAGCAATTAACTTTTATTCAATCAGAAAAAGAGAGTCATGTTTGCAAAAGGAAAAAATTTACACAATTAAAAATGCATAAACACACACATTAATACAGAAATTCATACATACACACCCATACATACATATACTTTGACTAGGTCCATGCACCTGTCTCATCAACTTACATACTTATGTACACACATTTATACTTATGTAAATATATATATATATTTATTAGGTGAATATATATATATATTAGGTGAATGGAGCAAAAGCCTAAGTGCCAGCACAGAAAGAGGTCACTCATTCTGGATGAAACATAAACTCCAACAATTATTGCATAAAGAAATAAATAAATGAAAGAAACCCAAGTCTGTAGGGAAAAAACCCTGTCCTCATCAGTAAGAAAAACCACTGCTATTAAGAAGTAAGAAGAACCTGCCTACTCTCTCTGCTGTCTTTTCAGCTCCTTATGCTCTGACCTCCTCCTCCTCCTCCTCCTCCTCCTCCTCCTCCTCCTCCTCCTCCTCCTCCTCCTCCTCCTCCTCCTCCTCCTCTTCTTCTTCTTCTTCTTCTTCTTCTTCTTCTTCTTCTTCTTCTTCTTCTTCTTCTTCTTCTTCTTCTTCTCCTTCTTTCTTCTTCTCCTCCTTCTTTTGCTCCTTTTTCTTATCTCTCTTCATTGTCACTATTCCTAATTCTTGTATTTTTTTCTTTTTTAGGATACATGATCAAATGTTATTCTAATCATCACTTTTTAAAAGTTCACACAAAATTCAAACGTAAATTCAAAGAATAAATTGAATAAGAGGTAACAACTGAGATGTTTATATGTGTTTCCATTTAGACTAGTTATCTAATTAAACATTCATTACCTGTCATTAGCTCCACAGGTTCAATGAGAGCTTAAATAAATAATTCTTATATCTAAGTTAGCACGGTATACCAAGAGGCAAATCCTCAGCCTCGTGTCTCATTAGTATTGAAATTTTGTATAGATAAACCCAGTAAATATTTTATTTTCTGTCTGTGAACTTACAATAAATTATTTATTCCCCTTTTTGAACTTTAGTTATCAGATAATAGTTTTACAACCAGATAAACAGGAATGTTTTCCTAGATCATAAATCTCTTTGATGCCTACTTTCTATCCTTCTGCAAATACCTCATTACACATGAAGATTTTCAGAACCTTAAAGGGTTCAATAATTACTAGTATACTCTTAGGAATTATGTAAAATCACTATTAGGAAATAAAAGTCATCTATTTGTCTACGTAGCATTGCTACAAAAGAGCAAATCATTGTTGATATGCAGAAAATCTGCCTAATAAGGTGGGCTAATGCCCAGGAATTGTTATATGGATTTTCAAATGGCAGGAAAGGCATACAAGCTGCAACAATCAATCCTGAGACGATGTCTCCTGAGGCCTTGCCTCAGAGCTCACGTATCACAATCCAATGCAAAAGAAGTGGACCATCTCAGGAACGTCACCTGCTAGCCTTTAGCCTGTCCTGACATGAACTCATGATCTTCTTGCCTGGAATTTTTGCATGCTAGTAACAGATTTGTGTCATAATACCCTACCATATGGATGATATGGATATTTGTAATTATAGAACGCCTAGAACCAGTATTCTATGGATAGTAATGGAAAATTGTGTGTGTGTGTGTGTGTGTGTGAGTAATCAGAAATCAAAAACAGAAAATCATTTCTGCATTCATAAAACATTGCTTATGCCACTTAAACTACTTTATTTTAATTGGTATTATCAGAGAATGGTATGGACCTATTTCTGAAAGATCTAAACAAATCCAACAAACCTTTCATTTTATTCTTTTCTGATGTACCAAATGACTCAACTGAACAGCAGACGGAAACAAAAAAGAGGCTTCCTGAGATGTTCTAGAAAACAGGAGTACCAAACACTAAGACAACATTGTACACATTATTGCTTACCGTGCTAGGAAGAAATGAACAGGTGATTATATCACAGAAAACAGTTGTCTTACAAGTCACTGAATTTTGATAATCGAATATTGATAGCTGCCCGATGGGTCTTCCACATTAAAAGAGTTGCTGTGCTTTCACCTGTGTCATGCACAGGAATATTACCCAGCACAGATACTGGCCTCCTGAAGTTCAGGTACTGCAGAATAAACAATGGGAAATATGAGAATAAAACTCATATCAAACTAAAATAAATTTAATAACTGTGAGTCAATTGCTAAAGCTGATTACTTTGAAATACTGCTGTAATAAATTTTATAGAAATTTATTATCAAGATAAATTTAAGACTTTAAGGTGACATTTAATTTTGTTATTTGCTTTACATGCATTTTTATCTGAACTAACAGGCATAAATTTGAAAATTAAGATATCAATTTTAATATTTTTACAAATATAGTCACGTTAATTCACTGATAATTATTAACATTTCAGGATACCATCCCAAACTCCAAAAGAAAAAAATTATTCTATAATTCTATAATTTATGTTTACCTCAGCTAATCAATCTCACACCATATCCAAGCAAGCATCATGTCTTCAGATCAGTTAAGATATGTAGGGCAAATGAAACACTTTACCAAACCAGACATTCTTAGGTAATAGCAATGCAGAATATTGAAAATTATAAGCACTCACAGAAATATTGGAAGGGTATGAAAATCTACCTGCAGAGAAAACATGAGTAAATATAAAATATGTCTAGCATAATGCTTGGGCTTATAACAGAGACTGGTAAGAAAGAGCAGAAGAGAAAAGCAAATGTAAGAAGTTTGAGTCTTTGCTGGTGGACAGGACATTCCATCTGCTTCCAGAGGCTGTAGGAGTTGGAAAGCAGTCAGAAACTCATCTGGAAAATCCTTTTTGACTGAGCTGAACCAGCAGAAGCTTACAGTTTCCATGTTGCCTCTGACAGCCAAGTCATTCTTCCCAAATTGGCTGAGTGTTTTTAAAAGTAACTGTAATGAAAGAAACCACCTTTCTGCGGCAATGTGTGACATTCTAGTATTGCTCCATTCTGTGCATTGCCTGATTCTATTCACAGCCAAGAAAGACAGGTTGGCAAAGAATGTCCTGAATTGGGAAAGCTAAATGTAGAACGCCTCTGTGGTAATAAAACTGTCTGAAAGACTTTTGAAAATATGCATCACATAGAAAAATACAGCTAAAGAGAGGAAAGAAGAAAAGAACATTCCAGAATCATAGTTTCTGCTATAGCCTCTTCTCTCTAATTGATTACCCCATCTTTGTTGTTTCAGTATAAAGGAGGAGTAGTTCAGTCATGTCTTCTCTACTTTTCTTTCCAATGCCTTGTCTTAGATTTTCTTCCTGTTGGCATGAGGCAAAATCTAGGTATTTAAGAAAAAGTATATACTTGGCCTTATTTTGTATGAAATTTCACTTTGATTTCTTAGTAAAAGGATGTTTTGTATCTTTGTCTGCATTAAACATGGGTCATGAGACAGAAGTATTTGTAGTACCAATTTCTCCAAGAAGACTGTTGGGCTGGAGCAAGGGGTCAGAGGTTCGTAATCTAGAATGGATTTTCCTACTCTATACTGTGTACCTGTGTGGCTCACGAGACAGTGATTCAGAAGAAAAACTATACTAGAAGCAGATAGTTTATGTAATGTAAAGACAAGTATGCTATGTAGTATTACTCAGTGATTTTATTCACTGAACCATAGGAAATTGTTCATCCTAGAGAAATGGTTTTAATAGCAATAAAACTTAAACACATGTAAAATCTTAATAGTGACAATGAAGACTTCCTCAGAAAGTATGAAAATGTGCATACCTGTTGTATATAGCTTTCCATAAGTTAAGGTGAGAGCCCAGGGTGCATTCCCTGTATAATTTGATCCAAACTGCACAAAACATTTGTTTGTTTGTATTATAAGAATCTTATACATCTGTAGTAGATCCATATAATTCAAGATATTAATGATGGTATTGTTATTTTCAACTGGAAAATCTTCTATATTTCCACTGACCTGATGCCAAAATGGAGGATGGTTTTCATTTATATTTGTGGCTGACCCTGAATTTGTAGCCATTATAAAAGTAAAGAGGTTCAGGAAGAAAAACATGATAATTATAAAAGTTGACCACATCTTCTCACTGTTCCTTGAGTTAGATTCTGGGAGTGATAGAGAAGCCCATTATATAGCAAGCGTTACACAATCCTGTTACTGCTTGGAGGATGCCAAATCTCTACACAAATAATACACGTGCCAAAGGACAGCTACAGAGTCCCTGAGGCAACAAGGTGCACTTGCCAGTTCATTTAATAAATGACTAAGGTTTATGGTAAAGTACCGCAAGCAAGGTGTCTCATCCTGTCATTTACTGCAAATAGTGAAGTGACCCATTAGTTCTTATAATGTAATGTATCTGAATATGAATGGCGTCACTAAAGCAATATCTTGACTATTCACTTATCAAAAAGAAAATACACTCAATATTTTATAAATGTTATCTCCCAGCTTATATTAACCATTAAAAGAAGAAAAATAAGTACAAAGAAAGTCGTTTCTGGTTTGGTAGAGAGTAAGGGAAAAAGTATGTTCTGTGTATATTGTTGCCTTGATAATTAAAAAGTAACAATGAAAGAGATTTAATTTCTAGCTTTTCCTAACCAACTCTTTACAACAGTGATTATTTCATGTGAGGTTTTTAGTGATAGAAATCTACATCATATAACCTATGTGATATAAGTAGATTCCAGTATTTATATATTTTAAGCATAGAAAAGAGCAAAAGATATTGAAGTGTTGCGTCCTGTTGCTTTAGCAGGCTTGGACCTTATGCCTCTCCAAAAAGTACTTGCTTCTTTAACCCATAATGCCAAAATAAAATTGGATAACAAATTTACACTTCCCTCCTCTCTTTGTGTTCCCATCCTATAAAAATGTTATACAATCTCCCTTCGAAAATTCGGTTCAGATCTGTAACTGGTAGGTCTCTGAGTGCTCAGAAAATAAAACTTTCATTTTTAAGCTTGCATCTCTAAAGTGAGTTTCTTGACTTCGGCTCCAAACCTAGTATGGTGTATATATGTACCAAGGATGCAAGCTTTTTTCATTATAAACTAAAAAAAAGACTGAAAAAGCCCATGTTAATAGACAAGAAGAATTTGCTATGGACATGGTATCAGCATTACACAAATTAATTATAAAATCAATAATTTTAATTTTTATTAATAAAAAGTAAAATAATAAAAATTAAAATAAAAGAATAATACATTAAAATTAAGATATTACCTGTAATACCTCCTAATATTCCAGTGTCATTTACTATAAAAGAATTAGAAAAGCCTCGGGCTAAACAAAAAAATAAGAAAAATATATAACATTTTTATTATTTATTTTAAATATTTTATTAATATATAATGTTATATCTCTAATGTAACATTCCTCACATGTAAAAACTCATTACAAAGATGTCATAATCAAAATTTAATAGGAGAATAATGGTTGACATGAAGCACAGTGGTATCAAATAAACATTATGAAAATAAGTTTTCAGAAGTGTTCAAGTGATATGTTGTAATGGAGTAAAACACATTTACAAAAGAAAAGGCACTGTTGGCACACTGTGGATTCTTAAACTACCCATAGTTAGGAAATGAAGATAGACCTTTATTCTATAGCAAAAGTAAAAGTTAACTCAATATGCAAGAAACAAAAAAATAGCAGTTAGCTGGGTGGTGGTGGCGCACACCTTTAATTCCAGCACTTGGGAAGCAGAGGTAGGTGGATTTCTGAGTTTGAGGCCAGCCTGGTCTACAGAGTGAGTTCCAGGACAGACAGGGCTACAAAGATAAACTCTGTCTTGAAAAACAAAAAACAACAATTAAAAAAAAGTAAACAAAAAAAAAATAGCAGTTGAACTTTAATTAAACTCTGGTCCAAATATTAGAAGAAAAAGCTGCATCAAACTTCTTAATTTAATAAATGGCAATGATTTCTTTGCTATGTGTAGTGATATTATATGTACTGTGCTTGAAAACATATGTGTGAGAATTCCCTCAAAGTTCGTAATTGTTGAAATCCCTGGATACCATTTGATTATCTAACTATGCAGTTCAATTTGGCCATTGATTGTTTAGAACGTGTGTCCAATTACACAGGCTTAAGGGTTTAGACTACAGGAAGGCCCTGACCCCAGCTGTCACTCACAAGATCCAGAGCTGCAAATCATTCTCACTTCCATTTGAATTACAAACAGAACTGCAGGGTTCCCATTATTTCATCCACCTTACATTCAAGAATTTTCTAATAAAGAGTATAAAATTCATGACAAGTCACGTTTAAAAAGTTATCAAAAAAAGTATAGTTCAGAAAGAAATACAGAAGAAATTTATAAGACAAAATGTGTATATATGTATGTGTGTGTGTATGCATATGTTCCTGTGTCTGTCTTCATGTCTACCTGCAATGAATCATACCCCAAATCAATGTAAATTAGCGATAATTCAATAAATGCTGTCAGAAAAGGGATGTTTCAGTCTCTGACAATCTAGAAATAAATACAAATAAATTTTTGGTCAAAATTGAGAGTCAATTTGTAAGTTATAACTTGATGGTTAAGTGCTGTAATGAGATGATCACATTATGCATATTTTCCTTGCTGCATATTAATATATTTGTGAGTCTATTGTACTCCTACAATTCCTTCTCATTATGTTATGTAATTTTTATAGTAACACATGGTTTGCTAGAAAAAGAAAGAAATCTTTCAACAAACCCAAAAGAAGATAGCCACACAAACATAATTACACCTCCAATAACAAAAATAACAGGAAACAATAATCACGTTTCCTTAATATCTCTTAACATCAATGGACTCAATTCCCCAATAAAAAGATATAGACTAATAGACTGGATAAATAAACAGGACCCAGAATTTGCTGCATCAAGAAAACATACCTCAGGGACAAAGATAGATGCTACCTCAGAGTGAAAGGCTGGAAAACAATTTTATAAGCAAATGGTACCAAGAAGCAAGCTGCGGTAGCCATTCTAATATCAAATAAAATCGAATTTCAACCAAAAGTTACCAAAATAAATAAATAAATAAATAAGGAAGGACACTTTATACTCATCAAAAGAAAAATCGACCAAGATGAACGCTCGGTTCTGAACATCTATGCTCCAAATGCAAGGGCACCCACTTTCATAAAAGAAACCTTACTAAAGCTCAAAGCACACATTGTACCTCACACAATAATAGCAGTGGACTTCAACATCCCACTCTCAGAAATGGACAGATCATGGAAATAGAAACTAGACAGAGACACAGTAAAACTAATAGAAGTTATGAACCAAATGGATTTAAAAGATATCTGAAAAACATTTCATCATAAAACAAAGAAATTTACCTTCTTCTCATCATCTCATGGTACCTTCTCAGAAATAGAACATATAATATAATTGGTCACAAAACAGGCCTCAACTGATACAAAAAGATTGAAATAATCCCTTGCATACTAACAGATCACCATGAACTAAGGCTGGTCTTCAATAATAATTTTAAAAAAATGGAAAGCCCACATACATGTGGAAACTCAACAACACTCTACTCAATGATAAATTGGTCAAGAAAGAAATAAAGAAATTAAAGACTCTTTAGAATTTAATGAAAATGAAGGCACACAATACCAAAACTTATGGTACACAAAGAGAGCAGTGCTAAAAGGAAAACTCACTGTTCTAAGTATCTACAAAAAAAAAAAAAAAAAAAAAAAAAAAAAAAAAAAAAAAAAAAAAAAAAAAAAAAAAAAAAAGCTGGAAAGAGCATACACTAGCAACTTGATAACACACCTAAAAGCTCTAGAACAACAACAACAACAACAAAATCAAATATACCCAAGAGGAGTAGATGGCAGGAAATAATCATAAACAGAGCTGAAATCAACCAAGTAGAAAAAAAAGAACTATCTAGACACAGAATCAACAAAAACAGTCCCTAAAGAAAGAAATCAAAGAAGATATCAGAAGATGGGAAGATCTCCCATGCTCATGGATTGGTGAGATTAATATAGTAAAAATGGCCACGTAGAAAGCAATATACACATTCAATGCAACCCCCATCAAAATTCTATATCAAGTCTTCATAGAGGTAGAAAGAGCAATTCTCAAATTGATTTGGAATAACAAAAAACCCAGGATAGCAAAAAATATTTTCAAAAATAAAAGAACACCATTCCAAATCACAAGCTTACTACAGAGCAATAGTGATAAAAACTGCATGGTATTGGTACAGGGACAGGCAGGAAGATCAATGGAATAGAATTGAAGACTCGGAAATGAACCCACACACCTATGTTCACTTGATCTCTGACAAAGAAGCTAAAACCATGCAGTGGGAAAATGACATTTTCAAGTAAAAGTGCTGGTTTAACTGGAGGTCAGCATGTAAAAGAATGCAAATTGATCCGTGTTGGGGGCCGACTTTTAGCAGAAAGCGGCTATCAGCTTTGCAATCTTGAGCCATATACCCTGACATGTGACTTGGATTACAATAGCCTACAACAACTGAGCACACTCAGATAATCTTGGTTTAGATACCTTGAGATTAAAGGTGCATGAAATTAAAGGTGTGTGAGATTAAAGGTGTGTGACTTAAGAGTGTGACTTAGAAGTATACAGATCAGAGTTAGAGACAAGACCTAAGGGCATGATTAAAGGTGTGACCAAAAGGCGTGGCTTAGAAGTGAGACATATGAAAGGCAGAGACAGAACAGATCAGAATCAGACACACCAGACATTAGGTAGAAGACACTTGGCTCTAGAGAGACACAGACACAGGAGACATTAGGGAGACACTTCAGAGAGTACAACTTGGAGTACAACTTGGAATAGGAATTAGGCATTAGGTAGCAGGCACTTGGAAGAGAATTTGGAAGAAGTAACTTGGAACTTGGAGGCACTAGGAACTAGGAACTAGGAACTCAAGACTTGGGACTTAGACCAGGAAGAAAGACTGAAGAATAAACGGGATTGAATCATACTCTGTCTGGTCTCCATTCTTCGAGTCCTCACTCTCTCTCTCTTGCTGAACCCTGACCGGCGGACCGGAGCGGCAGCTTGGGCCAGGATACAGTGGCCGCCAAACGCGGGGCCCGGGCCTCAACATTTTGCTCCGGGCCGTGACATTTTTTGGCACCCGAACGTGGGGCTAGTGTGGTCCCCGACATTTTTTGGTGCCCGAACGTGGGGCCAGCTTAGGCCTCGGCAGATCCGTTCTTATCTCCTTGTACAAAGTTCAAGTCCAATTGGATAAAGGACCTCCATATAAAACCAGATACACTGAAACTAATAGAAGATAAAGTGGGGAAGAGCCTTGAACACATGGGCACAGAGGAAAAGTTCCTGAACAGAACATCAATGGCTTATGTTCTAAGATCAAGAATTGACAAATGGGACCTCATCAAATTGCAAAGCTTATGTAAAACAAAAGACACTGTCAGTAGGATAAAACCCCAACCGACAGATTGGGAAAAGATCTTTAGCAATCATACAATCAAGAGAGGGCTAATATCCATTGTATACAAAGAACTCAAGAAATTAGAATCTAGACAATCAAAAAACCTATTAAGAGTGAGATACAGAGCTAAACAAAGAACTCTCAACTGAGGAAGCTCAAAAAGTTGAGAAGCACCTAAAGAAATGTTCAACATCCCAAGTCATCAGGGAAATGCAAATCAAAAGAACCCTAAAATTCCACCTCACACCAGTCAGAATAGCTAAGATAAAAGAGTCCAGGTGATAGAAGATGCTGGCGAGGATGTAGAGAAAGAGGAACACTCCTTCATTGTTGGTGGGATTTCAAGGTGGTACAACACTCTAGAAATCATTCTCTCAGTTTCTCAGAAAATTGAACATAGTATTACCTGAAGACCCAGCTATACCACTCCTGAGCATATAACCAGACAATGCTCCAACATCTAACAAGGACATGTTCCACTATGTTCATAGCAGCCTTATTTAGAAGCTAGAAAGAACCCAAATGTCCTTCAACAGAGGAATGGATACAGAAAATGTGGTACACTTACACAATGGAATATTATGCAGCTATTAAAAACAGTGAATTCATGAAATTCTTAGGCAAATGGATGGAACTAGAAAATATCATCCTGAGTGAGATAACCCAATCACAAAAGAACACACATGGTATGCACTCACTGATAATTGGATATTAGCCCAAAAGCTTGCAATACTCAAGATACAACTCACAGACCACATAAAGCTCGTGAAGAAGGAAGACAAAAGTGTGGGTGCTTCCTTCTTAGAAGGAATAACAAAATTCTCATGGGAGCAAGTATGGACACAAAGTGTGGAGCAGAGACTGGAGGAGGGATCATCTGGAGACTGCCCTACCTGGGGATTCATCCCATGTGCAGTTACCAAATGTAGACACAGTAGTGGATGCCAGGAAGTGCATGCTGACAGGAGCCTAAAACAGCTCTCTCCTGAGAGGCTCTGCCAGAGCCTGATACAGAGGTGGATGCTCCCAGATAACCATTGAACTGAGAACGGGGTCCCAATGGAGGAGTTAGACAGAAGACTGAAGAATCTGAAAGGGCTGGCAGCCTCATGGGGAGAGCAACAATACCAATCAACCAGAGCTCTCAGGGTATAAACCACCAGCCTGAGAACATACATGGAGGGACTGATGGCTCCATCTGTGTGTACAGTTGAGGATGGCCTTGTCAGGCTTCAATGGGAGAGGAGGGCCTTGGTCTTAGGAAGGCTGGATGCCCCAGTGTGGGGGAATTTGAGGGCAGGTAGGTAAGAATGTGTGGATGGGTTGAGGCACACCCTCACAGAAGTAGGAGGAGGGGGATGGGATAAAAGGTTTCAGGGGGTGGGAATGGGAAAAGGAGATAACATCTGAAATGTAAATAAATAAAATATCAAAAAACAGATAATGGAACTGGTTATTGCAGTTGAGCATTTGAGACTTTTTGTCAACAATTTAATATTACACATATTATAGGGATTTCTTATAATATTCAAGAACAAGGTATTGCAGAAGGGGCCTATGGAACTTTATAATAATTTTTTTCATAAAATAAAAAAAAGGGAGAGGTATATCCTCATACACCACAAATTTATTCAAATCATGCTCTTTTTATTTTAAATATTTAAAAATTTTGAATGGCAAGGAACTTTCTGCTGAGTGTCTGCAGCACCCTACAACTAGGCATACTTATGCCTACGAGAAAAGGAAGGATCCACTTACTGGCATATGGCTTGATCCCAACCAGGTTATCTAATATGGGGAAGAGGGCATGTTTGTGTTTCTTCTGCAGGATGCTGAAGGAGCATGGTGGCTGCCAGAGTGATTGGTGAGACTTGCTGATGCTGGGACAAAGAATGATGCTGACCTGTGAGCTTGCTGAGTTCTCTGACAATGGTGACTGGTAAGCTGTATTGGACTTACTTTCTTGACCCACCTTTGCTTGCCTATATCCCAGATGAGACACGCTGCCTTGCTTCAAGTTTTTAGACCTTGTGGGACAGAGAATAAAAAAGAAAGTTATAATGACTCTTGTATTTTTCTTAAAGGTGACCGATTATTCAGACTCAATAATGTACTAGTCTCAAAATCAATCCAATATTGGAAATAACAGTCTTCATTTAGAAGGTTGGATCTGGACATTTTCAAAGACATATTTGGAAGTTAGCTGCAGTTCTCTATGCTGTTATGTTAGCAAGAGATAAAGTTGGGACAGGATCTGAATTTCAACCAAGTGTTAGTGCATGTTTTAAGGCTCTTTTAATTGTCAACTTAAAGTACTTTTTTTTCTTCTACAGTATTTATTGTAAGTTGCATTGATTGTACACTTTCTAATTGTGTTAGCATGTTGAAACCTGGCATGTCTGTTGCGGGTGTCTATCAGCCAGCTTTTGTTTTGTTGCCCTGAGTATTACAGAACCTTGGTATTCTGAAAAAAGTTTGCAAGTACTGGAAGAAGTGAGTTAGGCTTTAAGCAGAAGCAAGAGAGTAGTGAGCTTGATTATTGCTGGTGTGACAGCTTTAATTATATTAATTGTTATCACTACTGCTTCTGCAATTGCTTTAACATAAGAAGTTAAGACATCTACTTTTGTTAATCATTTAGCAAAAAAAAAAAAATGTTACCAATGTGTTGAGTATACAAGAGAATTTAGATAGGCATTTGGAACATTGGATTGATGCTTTTTATCCTATTCAAATAATTGGAAGGAGGTTCAGAGTTTAAGAGTAAGGAGCCATCTCAAGTGTCATACCAAGTACCAATGGAGTTTTGGTTACTTCTATAATTTATAATGACAGTCATTATAGTTAAGAAAAAGTTGAAAGACACTTGCAGGGCATTTGGCATAATTCTAACACCTCTTTGGATGTTTTTACTTTGCATAGTGAGATTATGAATTTAAAGAGTGCTGCTTCACTGAGCTTTGATTCTACAAATACTGCTGGTAAAATTATCTATCACTTGAGGTTAGTATTTCCATTTTGGTCAAGCATCAAGAATGGCATATATACCTTGATGACACTAGCCCTTTTTGTCCTGGGGATACTTTTATTCCTGCACATCATGTTAAAGCTTGTCTCTAACAACATCAACATGTTGGCAGCCAAAGTACATGGCTTGAAACTGAAAATGGATCCCCAGACAGAGTTATTAAATTAACAGACTAGCAAGCCAAGGACAAGGGTAAGATTCTGCACAGAGCCTTACCAACCTAAGGTAGAAGTACATTGCTTTTGATAAAGCATATTCCATGATGGGTAAGGAAGGCATTCTTGTCAAAATGACCTAAGACAGACTCAGTCTTGTTTATGATATCAAAAAAGAGGAGAGGCAGAAAGCTTTTAGGGCTGCTTGGAAAGAGTCTGACATTGGCGAAGGACAAGGAAATGGGCTTCAGGCAGGACTCTGACATTAGGCTAGAACAAAGAAGTAATTTCAGGCAGGAATTTAAATCTTAAGGTTGAACAAAAAAGTAATTTCAGGCAGGAATATAAATCTTAGGCTAGAACAAAGAAGTAGACTTCAGGCATGAAAATGACTTTGGGCTAAACAGGAAAGTAGGCTCAGATATTTTGGCCATCCTGATAAGCCCGTAGAAATAGTGATCACAGGAGTGATCACGGAATTTTGTTTATTTTTCTGATTGTTCCTTGACTAATTGCATCTATTGTATTGCTAGTTCCTCAACCTAGAACTGACCTTAATACTTGCATGTAATTAAAATGGTATAAAAGCAAAAAGGAGGAGGAGGGATGAGATAGGAGGTTAATGGTGGGGGGAGGGGGCGGGATGGGGAAAGGGGATATCATCTGAAATGTAAATAAATAAAATATCCAATAAAAAATTAAAATCAAAAAAATTAATTCCATGTGAAGATTATGAAAATTATAAATCTCTTTGTATTAGACAGATATATATTATTTGTGCTTAAAACAATTTCTAATATCAGGTAGTCTTGTGTTTCTGAGTTTTTTGTACATTGTCTTTTGAGGTATTTTTATTAATCTTTAATACATTGATTTTCTTAAAAATTTAGGACTTTGTTAATATTCATAAACAAAAGTATTGAACATTGAATAATTTTGAACATGGAGATGAATATCAGAAATATTACCTTTAAATAACTAGTTTAAAATAATTGGTTTTTTTTCTAGATGTTAAAAATGGAACTTACAATTACTCAGAAGGCTATTTTTTTTCTGTTAAGACTGATTACCTTTCATTTAATAATTTGTTTTAAACTTTTACTTTTTCATATTTTGATAGTCAGTGATCAAATATATTATGATTTGGGGTTTCAAAACTATTTGAAATTTTATGCCTACTTTCACTGAAACAAAATATCCATTATATATACTTCATATTCAGTTAATTGTTTTTATATTTTTTGAATATTTTAGATCATGTGCTTGACAATACAATATTGTTCTACAATATTGCAGAACAACATCTACTTGTGGGTGGTATTATAATAGTTATAGGGGTATTTATCATTTTTACTGACAACCATATTAGAAGCCCACCTGTACATTCTTAATACCAACTGGATTATGATTATTGAAAGATGGGTTTATATATGATTCATTTAAGTGAAAACTTCTGTGTGAAACTAATGGTTATTTCTAATGAATATACCCTAATTTAAAATAATGATAAGTATAAGACTTTATGAAGGTTATTGATATTTGTTCAATCTTAAGCGTAATTTTTCTCTTTTGCTGTCCCAAATGAAATTTAGGAATGCATATTTTGATATTTTATATTTAGTTCGCCATTAAGTACGTGTTTTCTTCCATTTTCCTATGACTTTAATGAACACTCTTCTGATCTTTGGATGTGATCTTGGTTATAAAATGGGTAGTTTTCTTATATTTATAACTAATAGTCTTGTGCAGAAAATAATTGAAACTGAAAAACTGAACATATAGAAACTAGTATTCAATGATGGAGCATGGGGGATAAATTTGAAGATCTGGGTGGATGGCTCAGTGGTTAAGAACATGTGCTACTCTTGCAGAACCAGAGTTCATTTTCCAGAACCCACTGCTCACAATTGCTTGATGAAAAACCATTTGTCAAATTACATGATCGATCTAAGGAATAGAACATGGGAGAAAAACAAACATTCGATATTAAATTTTCATGTAGAATGAACTTTTAAAAAAAAAAAACACATGCTGTTTAATTTGTTCTTTAGGTCATGGTATTCTTTAGTCTCTGGGAGAAAATTGTAGTTGGCCAAGTTTCCAGCATCAGACAGTATTTTCCTTTTGTTGAGTGGGCCTTAAATCTGATTAGAGAATTGGTTACCACAAAGAGATACACTCTGCTACTGCACCCACAGAGTTGCCATGCCACTCTGGTCATTGTTGCTCATGGTTCCCATAGCTGGGCAGAACAGTTGATTGCTTCCCTGCTTTGTAAATTATTTGATACCTACTGGTCTCTTGAACACTAGTCCTCCTGGAGGAAGCTTTCAGTTCAGTTACAGATCCAAGAGACATGGCAACTGTAATTTAAAAGAAACAAGGAAGATGTTTCAGTTATTTCTTTTCATTGCTTAATTGAAGGCATGTAAATTAGTGTTCATGTAACAAGATTTGTGATTGAAAGGTAGTAGACATTTTTTAGATGAACTAGTCCAGGTGCAGTGCATTGTGGTTACAGGGTATTTATTTAGCATACTATGAAAGTTCATCACATGTAATCTCATTAGATCCTTATAGTGTTTGTATGAAATCAATGATGCTATCAGCACTTTGGTTTATATGATCCACTGAAATTAAATAGTTGTCCAAATTATAAACATCCTATCAAATCTGAAGCAGGTTCAAGAATTCTCTAACTTTAGCACCTCTCTGTGTTATATATTTAGTATATAAAATTGTTCTCCTTAAACATACTAAATTACTGGAACTAGTCAGATGGCTCAGTGTCTAAGAAGAATTACTAGTCTTGTGATGTCACAGGCTCACAAACACTGTCAACTGTAGTTCTAGGAGACCAAAGGCACTTTTCTTGCTTCTGCAGAATGTACATGATATACATAAATTCATTCAGGCACAGAAATATCCATAAATACTAAAATATTAAACAAATAATAATTTTATTACAATCATGCATTTAGATGAATTACTGTATTTGATATTAGAGACAACTGTGTAGATTCACAGTTTTCTACTTTACTCTCTATCTTTGCATAGACTGATTCTGAAGCTTAAGGACATTAATTTACCATCACTCCATTCTGACTTCAGTCATGTAGAAACAAATGTTTCAGAAAATATTTGAACAACAAGCCAATATCCAAAGTAGAAAAGAATTTCCCTATGTCTTTAAAGATTTTCAAAATAAATCATCATATTTAGAAACTTCATTATTTTCTGCACTATATTATAGTTAAAGTATTGTTTGATACACTTATACTAGTTATGATTTTCAGTTAACGGGGCTTTTGTTATGCTGTAAGATTGCCCAAGAAAATGTAATTTCTTATATACTTTGCCAAATCTATAATATGTTGCAAATTTAATAATTAGAAAAATAATTCATTTATGTATTTTGATATTCTCATAGTGTTTACATTTTGTTTACTATCTTCGGATATAGGTATTTCAATTTTTGCAGGTGGTTTATCCTTAATCATTTGCAAGAAGGCTGATTTCTTCAGAGAAACGTTGTGGTTTAGGATGTTTCATTATTAATAGGCAACTCCTACTACCCATTTCTAATTAGTCTAAAATGGTTTCATTGAAAGTTGGACATTTTAATTCTATATTAAAAGTAATTAATATAGTCATAATTTCTGTTATTTCTTGTTCTTTCTATCCATTTTGTGTCTTTACATTTTAATTTATTGGCTAGTTACAATTTCAGCCCAACAGCTACATATCCAACTAAAGATTAATTATTTGTATTGAATGCTTGAGTTAAACAATAAATATATCTTATGCCTGAAGCCTGCCTAGTCTGGAATATGTTGAAGAGGAACACAGCATTGGACTTAGACAAAAGACTGATAATCTCTTGCCTTTAAACTCTAAGCTTGGTAAATGATAAACATGCTGACTTGTGGGGGCGGGGAGCCAAAAACCTTTCTTGTTTATTTTGTGGTAAAATCTGTTGCCTTTGGTGATTAACACCTGTTGCTTAACAACACGGGATTAAGTAAAGGATTAATTTCTAGGATTTTTTTCTCTCTCTTGCCAAGAAGTCTTGCTTCTTACTTGCCAGACAGGAGGGAGGTTTGGAGCAATAGACATTTATTGAAGCAGGAAAAGAGATTCATGCTCACAGAAGGAAAAACTTTTACACAAGCAAATTTGTATAAGCACACACACATTCATACATACAATTCATCACCACATACTTACATGTTGATCCCAACAATCTGTATCATAACCGACATACTTACACAGACATAGCTATACTTACACACACACACACACACACACACACACACACACACACACACACATATATATATATATATATATATATATATATATAGAGAGAGAGAGAGAGAGAGAGAGAGAGAGAGAGAAGCTCAAGCACCAGAGCAAAAAGAACTCATTTATCCTGGATGAAAAATAACCTTTAATTTTTATTGTATGGAAAAAGAAAAAGATTCTACCATTGTATTATTAAATGTATTAAGCCCAAGTCTGTAATTAAAAAAAAAAAAAAAAAAAAACCTTTTTCCTCTTTCGTAAGACTAAGTCTACCTTGTTGTTATAAAAACTCAGTTCCATCCCATGATAAGACGCTTGCCTTATTTTGCTGCTCTCTCTGAATCTCCTTCTTTGTCTTTCTCTCTCTGGATTGTGTATTGCTCTCTTCTTCCTCCTAATTTTACTCCTTTTACTTTTTGTTCTTAGTTCTTTATCAATTTTCTCAGAATACATGATCAGACGTTATTTCAATTATCAAAAATTTCACAAGTGTAAACAAACTTCAATCAGAAATTGAGTAAGAAGTTTACAAAAGAGATGCTTACATGTGATGTTATTAATTACAGTCATCTAACCAGACATTTATTTTCTGTCACTAGCTTCACAGTTTAATTGAATAGCACTGTGTCAAAGTTAACAATGAACTTTGGTGTAGATAAATCCAATCAATATTTCATCTTCTGTCCTTGTGCCTATAATAAATCATTCTTTTCATATTACAACCCTTGGATAATTATTTTACAGCTATAAGAAATATATTCTAAGTTGTAAATTCCTGCATTCTGTCTCAGAAGCAATTAAATCATGGTATGTGAAGGCTGACAGAATTCTAGTTGCAGTTTTCATATAATTGAAGGTTTAATAGAAGTCTAATCTTAAAGGGCTTAATAATTTTCAGTGTAATTTTAGGAATTCTTATAGAATCATCATTAGTAATTAAGAAATAATCTATTTGTCTAAACAGCATCAGTATAAGACAGTACATCTTCATTGATCTACAAGAATTTGGACAAAGCATGCATATATATAAAACACACACACACACATATATGAAAGGCATATTAATAGTAGAAATCTCTACTAAAATGTGTTACCTTCAGCCTTGTCTGCAAGGGCTCATTCAACATTCATGGTGAAACTGTAAGGCCCCCAGGAAGAGAGAACCTCACCCAAGCCTCAGGAATTCATGGCCACCCAATAACCCACAAGACACCAAACTTGATGTAATCAGCAAGAGTTATATTTTGATCAACATGTTGAGGTCAAGACCCATAGCCCACGCAGGGACAATGGGGTCTGACCCCGGGGCTTTGGAGGCAGAGAAAGTTTAAAAGCAAAAATCACAACTCAGGGGGGAAACCACAACCCAGGGGAGTGAAAGTGGGTTATTGGAGAGTACCTGTGGAAAGTCCCAGCCCATTATTCAGTTTGTGACAGGGTCCAAGGAACAGTCATGGGGAACATTTTGTATAGGCTATTCTTAAAGAGCCTATTCATAATCAACCATCTATCTTGTGGTCAGCCAAGTTCCTGAAACACAGAGCTCATGACCAAGCTGACCTGCACTCTTGGTTCTGCTCAGCCTGTTAGGAGATTTAAATTTTTTTTAACCCTTTCAAAACCGTCTCAGCAAGATCACATGCTAGTCTTTAGCCTTCCCTAGGTGCCTCCTGACAATCTTGTATTATGTTTTTGTTTTTTCACCTACTAATTTCTTTGCCCAAATGTTGTTTATTTTATCATTTCAAACTTGGATATCGTGCAGGATAGTTTTATGTCAACTTGATACAATCAAAAATCATCATCAGAGAGGAGGGAATCTCAATTAAGAAAATATCTTCATAAGATGAGGCTGTAGGCAAGCCTTGTAGTATTTTCTTAATTAGTAATTGATGGAGGAGGTCCCTGCCTATTAAGGATGACCTTATCATTCTGGGTTCTATAAAAATGTATACTCTGAATTACATTAGCAATCTGTATGCAAGATATGCCAGTTATAGAAACTTCCTGAGCACTGGATCAAAATCCTCATGTTAAATGAAGTATTTTATGTTCACTCTTTTATAGGGTATAATTTTTGGAAAATGCAAACTACCTGTGCATAATTAATAGCCTCTAATTAGAGTATAAAAACAACAAAAAATAGTATAAAATACATATTTCACATGTTAATGCTATAGTAGAACCTTAAATTTCAAAGAGTATAGTCAAAGTTTATGCTTCTAAATAAGCTCACGTAAGTTTGATAACTCTAGCCATAGATTTAGGGATATGTATATATGCACCTGCATACCCACTCCCACTTCCTACACAAACCACACACATATGCAGGGTTTTAGTCAAAGTACAATGAATATCAAGGGATTCCTTGATTTGAGATTTCTTTTTTCTAAATATAAAATACCAACATCCAAATCATACTATAATTTTGTTATGATGATATGATAAACTTGAATTTCCACATAGTGATATTTATACAAGATTAACTCCATATTGAAAGTATGCAACATAGTTCCTGTTCAATGCACTTAAAAAATTTAGGCTTCAGTCAGTATGTACTAGTAACTACATGCATATTTTCTTGAATTTGGATATAAGACACAATACTTGTATATGTGACTTTTCTGTTCCAATGACTTTCTCTACTACTAAACCATAACAGTGGTAACCTAGTACTATATGTCAGCAATGAACATCTGGGTGATGAACAAAGCTTGCAGGAAATATCCCTTGCTCTAAAACTTGTACAGATACGAAATAGAAAACACTACTTTGCCTCCCTTTAATGGGAAATATTTTCCCTTTGGTGATAAGACACTGTATACACCCTATTTACATTGGTTTTTGTTTTGAAGAATATTTTATGTTAAGCAATTTATTATACTATTACAAAAATCTGAACTTCACACTAAGAGTCCTCTCTTTTAATGTTTCTTTTTTAAAATTTTCGAGTATTCATATTAGCTTTATTTATAATTGCCCAAGCTGGAAGCATCCAGTAGATGAATGACTTTTTTTTTAAGTGTGTCCATAAAATGCAATATTATCCAATGATTAAAAAATAAATGAATTGTCAAACCATGAAGATATGACAGAACAGAATCTTAAGTCCATATTGCAATCCCATCAAATTGGTTTCATCTTGATGAGAACAAAGTCAAAACACACCGTGGCCAAGAAATAATAACTGAGAAAGATTTTCTACCTCTAGCAGGTAAGGAGACCCAAAAGCAATGCCTTCCTCAAAGGCAATGTGGGAATTTTACTTAGAAAGCCTATAAATATTAATATAAGAAAGCACTATAAGGATGGACACTTCCCTGACCATGCTCAGTTAAGGAGCAGATATTCTTGACCATGCTTAGTTTAAAGTCATGTTTCACAAAAGAATAATAACAGACACATTGGGACATTCATGGCCCAGGGTCATGTAACAGATATGAAAAAGCAAGAATGGCAAACAGGACCACTTTGGGACATGCTCAATTTGTATCCTAAAGGTGGCAAACATATTCAGATTCATCAAAAAGATAGTGAACAGAAATGCCTCTAAGCTTATCTAAATTTGTTCAAAAAAATTCGTTGAAATAAAAGAAATGACACTTTAGTGGTATATCAATAAAGGAGTTTGATGCCAAAGTGTCTGCCTCAGTATTGGTAACAATCCTGGGAAATGAAAGACATTTAAAAAACTATGTACTCTCTTATCCAACTATGTGACATGATGGACTAGACAAAACTAGAGGGAGAAAGGAAGGGTCAGTGGTTGCCAGAGGTTGTCTGGAGACAGAATCATAGATAATCAGACAGGATTTTTGAGGCAGTGAAACTGTTTGATGCTGTAGTGGTGAAAGATACATGTATTTATAAAGTTGTCAAAACTTACAGAACTTGTTAAGTCAACTACTAAACAATAAATTTGCTATCAATTGTAACACATTCCCATGTAGCATAAGAAGCGAATAGAGGAAGTTGTGCAGGAGGGAATTGTGAAATATCTATTATGTATTTCTGCAAAACTATTCTTAAAATATGACCAAAGTTCTATTCATTCTTTTCTGAGAAAAAATGAGAACATACGACTTTCCACTCTTGCATTCATATTTAAAATACTCTTGATCATTACATTAATCAAGATTTACCTCTTGTGTGTCATTCTGGCAGTTTGCTAGGATGGCATTTCTTTCCCTCTTTGTTTTCATATACTTTTTCTTGTTTCTGGCCTGGTAAAAGAATATTTTAAATTAGAATTTTATGAACATATCAAAGACAATATAAATAGAGACATTTAAGACTCCCTTCCTAAGAATTGGAATATGTCCCATTCTTTCCCACACACCGCAACTGTGCACACTAGATGCAAGCAAAGCAATCACAAGATTCTATGGAAAAGTAATTGGGGTTTTTGAATATTTTCCTATCCCTAGGGGCAGAGATTACTCCATATCTGCACAATAAAAAAATTGTTGTTTTTACATAGCATGTCCAGAGCTTGGATTTTCATCCCCGGCACACATGCAAGCAAACTCAGAATTATTTTGGTTCTATGACTATTAATGTACTCCTCATTCTTCATTTTTTAATGGTAACTCTATTATAATTTCTGTTCCATTGTTATAGGTGTATGTTAAAAACTTGCCTTGTTTCACAGGTTCTGGTCCAGGCCTGCTGAAGGTCATTATGAGAGGGGACCAATAACTATACTTGAATGAGACTTTGGGTATTTTGGAAAGGGGACAAGTACTAATAAATTTATCATTTATTTAACAGGAAGTTAATAACTGTGGCCTAGAGGTGAAATGTGGGATGCTAAACCACTACTTCTAAATGTTTGGCCCTCTATAATAGGATTAAGCATCTCTAGTCTTTGCTATGAAACTCTGTAGAACCTCTCCCAAAAAGTAAAATATTTCCCCATTCTGTTGATGGTGAGCATGCCTGGGTATGTGACTTATGGTATACAATCTGGTTGCAATAAGATATATGATTGCTGGAGGGAATGTGGCTGTCAGTGGGCTGATATTGTACAACTTTTCTTTTCGTACTAGGGGCTTTTATCATGGGATTTTTACACTGGATACTCTCTGGTTGAAGGGAATAAAAAAATGTATTATTTAACAGAACTAAATCTGAAGTCTGAAAACAACACCATAGACCCTATCATTCCTATCAAAGTCTAGTAGTGTCAATTTTCAGATCCCAAGAATGAAAAAATAAAAGCTTACTGTAAATTGCTAGGGTTTTGCAGTTGTCTGTCACACAGTGAAAAGCTTATTCCCCCACTTTCTTAAGTGCCATCTCTTTCTTTAGTAAGGTCATGCAAACTGCAATCTCCATAGACACTCTGTAATTGCTTCCTTAGGCTTCTATCCTCATCTATGGGGTCATATATTTTACCTATTTACTGTGTCACTCTCCAAGCAAGGATATAAAAAGATACAGGAAAGTTTTTGACTCTGTTTTTACTGCTCTGCTCCTAGCACCCAAGCAGTGTGCCTAGTACATAGTATGAGTCCAATAATAAGAATAAATGTGTAATTAAATAGATGAATATTGGGTTAATAAACAAGTGATGTAAGTTAGGTCACCATATCTGACATTAACAAGTGGTGTGACATTTTAAAATTAACTTCACGACCTTGGATATTAATGTTTTCATCTATGAAATAAAAGGGATGAAATAAAAATTCTGTGATTTAAAGATAACGAACATAATAAAAAACAATTATTACTATACAGTAATGATAAAAGCACAAACCTTCTGCTTGGTTGTTAGTAACAATATCAGTGTACCTGCTTAACAGATCCACACTGAGGCTAAAATTTATTCATACCTGAGAAGTCACCTTGAGAAGATAAGTGTGAGTGTCATTGGACTCTGAGCTGTCAGAGCCTCGACTACTAAAACAAGACAACAATAACAATTACAGTTTTCAGAATTTAAAATTTTCGTGTCACATTTACTTTATCATCTTTTTTGAATAGATAGTTATAATTAGAAAGAGAATGAAATTTTCAAAAGTTCTTTGTTATTTGGTGGTTTCATCTAACTTAGAAATGGTATTTTTATTTTCTGAATGTATAGAAGGTGTACATGTTTGGGGATGTATTGCTGGATTGGAAATGTAAGCACCACAGAAGAAGGATTTCTTTTCTGTCTGACTCATTGTTATGTTACCTGGTATATCTAAAGACTCAGTGTTTGTTAATAAGGAAACACATAAGTGATGGATCTGTGCAGTTCTCCAACTCTTATGGTTATCATTGGCTCTTAAAATTAATTTTACATCACTATATGTCTATTTTACCCAAAGATCATTTAAGGGCCATCCAAAGCATAGGACCTCAAGAAAAAGAAAAACAAAAAGGTCAAACACACATCTATTTCTAAGTATAATTGCTTAATACTGTGGTGGCAAAATTAATTTACTTGAGTGTTAGAAGTCATAGAAGAAAATATTTCTGGGTTGTATTTTTGATATGTTATTGTTAATAAATAGAGTTTTAAATTTTTTATTGGATATTTTACTTATTTACATTTCAGATGTTATCCCCTTTCCTCATTTCTCCACCCCAGAAACCCCTATCCCATCTCTCCTCCTCCTGCTTCTATGAGAATGTACTCCCACCCACCCACCCACTCCCACCTCCCCACCCTTGAATTCCTTCACATTGAGGCATCCAGCCTTCATAGGACCAAGGACCTCCTCTCCCACCTATGCCCAACAAGGCCATCCTCCCTTACATATACAGCTGGAGCCATGGGTCTCTCTGTGTGTGTGTGTGTGTGTGTGTGTGTGTGTGTGTGTGTGTGTGTGTGTGTGTGTGCTCCTAGGCTGGTGGTTCAGACCCTGGGAGCTCTGGTTGGTTGGTATTGTTGCTCTCCCCATGGGGCCACAAACCCCTTCATCTCTTTCAGTTTTCTCTCTAACTCTTCCATTGGAATCCTGTGATCAGTTCAATGGTTAGCTGTGAGCATCCACCTCTGTATATGTCAGGCAGGCTCTGGCAGACCTCTAAGGAGACAGCTATATCAGGCTCCTGTCAGCATGCACTTTCTGGCATCCACATCAGTGTCTGCACATGGTGACTGCACATGGGATGGATACCCAGGTGGAGCAGTCTCCAGACCGGCCCTTTTTTAGTTTCTGTCCCACACTGTCTCCATATTTGCTCCTATATAATTTTCTGGCAATTAACTTATGATGTACAGCAACAAGGAATTCAACAGAGGATTTATTGCTAAGGCTCCTTTCTCTCTTGCCCAGCAGCCTCTTCTCTCTGGCCAGATGAGGTGGAGGCTTAGAGGAATCAACTTTGATTGAACCAGGAAAAGAGAGTCATCTTCATAAAAGAAAAAACTTTTACATAAGCTTATATGCACAAGCACACACATTCATACACACACCCATACATACATACATACATACATACATACATACATATATACATACATACATACATACATATATACATACATACATACATACATACATACATATATACATACATACATACATACATACATACATATATACATACATACATACATACATACATACATATATACATACATACATACATATATACATATATACATACATACATACATACATATATACATACATACATACATATATACATACATATATACATATATACATATATACATACATACATACATACATACATACATATATACATACATACATACATACATACATACATATATACATACATACATACATATATACATATATACATACATACATACATACATACATACATATATACATACATACATACATACATATATACATACATACATACATATATACATATATACATACATACATACATACATACATATATACATACATACATACATATATACATACATATATACATACACTAAGCCCAGCCATCTGTCAAATCAACTTACATACTTATGTACACATACCTACACTTACATATGCACACACACACATATGTATTTGTGTATTTGTGTGTATGTGTATGTATATGTATATATGTATGTGTATATGTATATGGTGGATAGAGCAAATGCCTGAACATCAGCACAGAAAGAACTCATTCTGGATGAAAAAGAAGCTGCAACTTTATTGCATAGAGACAGAAAAAGCTTTTACTTTCTTATTGCTAAATGAAAGAAATCTAAGTCTGTAAGGAAAAAGCTCTGTCCTTGTCAGTTAGAAGACCTGCTGTTAAGAAAAACCGTGTCCCATGGTATAAAGAAGTCTGTTTGTCCTCTTTTCAACAGATCTTTCTGTTCTGTTGCTGCTGCTGTTGTTGTTATTATTGTTGTTGTTGTCATTATCACCATCATCATAATCCCTCTTCATCATCATCATTATCTTTTGTCTTTATTATTATTATTCCTAGTCTTGTATTTTTTTTCTTTTGGGGAGGGGATACGTTATCAAATGATATTCTAAACATGTCTTTTTCAAAAGTTCACAACAAGTTCAAACATAAATTCCAATAATAAATTAAATGAAATGTAAAAGAGAGATGTTTACAAGTGTTTCCGTCAAGACTCGTTATGTACCTGAGCATTCATTATCTGGCATTGCCTCTCCAGATTCATTGATAGTTTATATAAATAAATCTTATGTCTAAGTTAGCATGGTATATCAAGAGGCAAATCATCTGTCTCGTGTCTCATTAGTATTGAAGTTTGGTATAGATAGACCCAGTGAATATTTTATCTTCTGTCTTTGTATGTACTATAAATCATCATTTATCCTTTTCACCACATTTATTTATCAGAACACAGACTTGTGGAATGCAGAGATGCTTCCTTGTTTACATGACTCACACATTGCACACAGTGCCACCATTCTTGGGAAACTATAGCAAGACCTACGTTATCCCACTAATACATAAAAAAACTCTGGGTTTATGACCAAGCCAGCTCAGTCAGTCAACGGGTTCTCCAGAGCAGGAGTAAGGATTAGAAGAAAAGAGATGATTAGACAATATTGTAGCATGACTCCTGCCAGTTCTGAGGCTGAAGGCTGAGGTGGGTTTATTTTTTTCCAATTTACTTTTAAACCATTTTAATTACATGCAAGTATTTAGGTCAGTTCTAGGTTGAGAAACTAGCAATACAATAGATGCAAATAGTCAAAGAACAAACAAGGCAATAAACAAAGTCCCCTGATCACTCTCATGGTCACTGTTTCTAAGGACTTATCAGGATGATAAAAATATCTGAGCCTACTTCCCTGTCCTAGCCCATAGTCATATTCATGCCTGTGGCCTACTTCTTTGTTCTAACCTAAGACCTAGATTCCTGTCTGAACTTACTTCCTTGTCATGGCCCATTTCCTTGTCCTTGGCTAATGTCACATTCCTGCCAAGCGGCCCCAAAAACTCTCCACAGGTTTACAGTTACTTACTTCAGATCTTCCATGAGGACATTTGGTGTAAACTTAGATAGTTATTGAAAAGTTTCCTTAAATTTTTTTTTTATATTGTGAATTAAAGTCTCCCTGCCCCCAACTTGCCTCAACAAAGCTATGTCTATATAAATATTCCACAATTCTGCAAGATTGACTGACTAACTAAAACTTCAAAATTGTATTGAATTAAGATGTTTTTGATCCAGAAACAAATTATTTTGAGCTATCTTTAACTTCCTCAGTAGCCATCCATTACCTATGTGTGTCTGACCTAACATCATTGTGACTAGCACATGAAACTCTGAGGCTAACAGACCACTAATTTCCAACCCAAGGATGTCATTGCCCTATGAACACAGTAGCAGAGGGCTACCTCCTTTGTTTTAACCACTTACTTGATGCTCTCAACAAAATACTTGGAAAGAGCTTCAAGTTGCAATTTCCTCTTTTAATGTAGCCACTAACACCCCATGAACTTTTACTACACTGAAACAAAGCCCTTAGCTTAACCAGAATTTACATTTCCAGACCATGGTAACTTAAACTTGACTCTAGAATAGAATGTCTTACTACAGTTGAAAGTAGAACTGTGTCTTTTACTTCATCCTATTGGTCTACATGTCTGACCTTTGGTTGTAGGTCTCAGCATCTGCCTCCATCTGCTGTTGCTCCATCAGCTGTTGGATAAAGCCTCTCAGGAGACGAGACAGTTATGATAAGTTTCCTGTCTGAAATCATAGCAAAGTATCATTAATAGTGTCAGGAGTTGGTTCTCTCACATCAGACGAGTCTCAACTTGTGGCAGTCATTGGTTGGCTGTTCCTTCTGTCTCTGTTCCATCTTGTCCCTGCATATCCTTTAGGTAAAACAAACTTTGTCTTAAAATTTATGTGGGTGTATTTGGGGAAAGGCCAAATAACATATAAAGGCAGACCTATCAGAATTGCACCAGACTTCTCAACAGAGACACTAAAAGCCGGAAAAGCCTGGACAGAGGTCATGCAGACACTAAGAGAACACAAATGCCAGCCCAGGCAATCAACATAGATGGAGAAACTAAAACATCCCAAGACAAAACCAAATTCAAGCAATATCTACCTACCAGTCCAGCCCTACAGAGGATCCTAGAAGAAAAACACCAACACAAGGAGGGTACCTACACCATAGAAAAGACAAGGTATTTATCATCTACAAACAAAGCCAAAGGGAGAGAATCACATACACATAATGCCACCTACAAAAACAAACATAACAGGAACTAACAATCATCTGTATTTACTATCTCTCAGTATCAACAAACTCAATTCTCCTATAAAAAGACATAAGCTACCAGACTGGATACACAAACAGGATCCAGCAATTTGCTCTATACAAGAAACAAACCTCACTAAGAAAGACAGACACTACCTGACGTTATTGTGGCATCTGGCTCCATTGATTAGCTTCGTGGAGTCCATGTCCCAAAGCACAATCCCTGGTCTAAACACACACACCCCTGCCACCATGCCCAGCTAAGCCCCAGAAAATAATCACCATGCTCACAGTAGCCAGTAGAATGAAGACTCTTAAAACTTAAAGATTATCTAATAGATTTATATATTTGGAAATGCACAATATATATTTGGAAAATACACAAGATGCCCACAAAATTTGAGTTGTAAACCCAATATCTAACTTTTTGATATGAATTGCTACCCAAGACTGCTAGTAGCAACCCCTACATCTTCCTACATGATCATTTCTTTCTCCTCCCTTTTATCTCTCCTCCTCTCTCCTCTTCCCAACCCTGGTTCTCTTTACCTCTTCTACTGCCCAATCACCGAGTTCCACTGCAAAAACACTATGACAGGAAAACGTTCTGCAACAACTACCTCAGAGTAAAAGGCTGAAAAATGTCTTCCAAGTAAATGGTCTCAAATAACAAGCTGGACTTGCAATCCTAATATCCAATAAAATGGTCTTTCAACCAAAAGTTAGCAAGTGAGATGAGGAAGGACATTTCATATTTGTCAAAGGAAGAATCCACCAAGAGAAAGTTTCAATTCTGAACATCTATGTGCCAAATGCAAGGGCACCCACATTCATAAAAGAAACTTTACTAAAGCTCAAAATGCTTATTGAACCCTACACAGTAATAGTGGAGACTTCAACACCCCACTCGCACTAATGGACAAGTCACTGAAACATGAACTAAACTAAATTAACTCAAATAAATCAGTAGCCTTCCATACAAATTATAAATGGGCTGAGAAAGAAATTAGAGAAACAACACCCCTCACATTAGTCACAAATAATATAAAATATCTTGGGGTAACTCTAACCAAACAAGTAAAAGATCTGTAAGACAAGAACTTCAAGTCTCTCAAGAAGGAAATCAAAGATCTCAGAAAATGACAGGATCTCCCCATGCTCATGGATTGGTAGAATTAACATAGTAAAAATGGTCATCCTACCAAAAGCAATCTACTGATTCAACGCAATCCCCATCAAAATCCCAACACAATTCTTCAAAGACATGGAAAGAGAAATTCTCAAATTCATTTGAAAAAAAACAAAAAACCCAGAATAAAAAAAAAAAATCTCCCAGAAATTCTGGGGGAATGACCATTCCTGATCTTAAGGTAAACTGCAGAGCAATAGTGATAAAATCTGCATGGTATTTGTGCAGAGACAGACAGGTTGATCAATGGAATAGAACTGATGAACCAGAAATAAAACCACACACTTACGGACACTTGCTCTTTGACAGAGAAGCCAAAAATATACAATGGAAAAAAGAAAGCATCTTCAATAAATGGTACTGATAACTGGCATACCATATGTAGAACAATAAAAATAGATACATATTATCACCTAGCACAAAACTCAAGTCCAAGTGGTTCAAGGACCTCAACATAAAACCAGATACACTGAATCTTATAGAAGAGAAAGTGGGAACTCATTGGCACAGGGGGAAATTTCCTAAACAGAACTCCAATGGCCCAGGCTCTAAAATCAAAATTTGATAAATGGGACCTCATGAAACTAGAAAGCTTCTGTACAGCAAATGACACAGTCAATAAAACGTATTGGCAACCTACAGATTGGGAAAAAGTCTTCCCCACATCTGATAGAGGGCTAATATCTAAAATATATAAAGAACTCAAGAAGCAAACTACCAAAAACCAAACAACCCAGTCAAAAAATTAAGTATAGACAGAAAATTCACAACAGAAGAATCTCAAATGACTGAGAAACACGTATAAAAATGTCTAAAGTTCTTAGTGATCAGGGAAATGCAAGTTAAAATGACCCTGAGACTCAGGTGAAGATGCTCACATGCTGGTGAGGATGTGGAGAAAGACGAACACTCCTTTATTGCTGGTGGGATTGCAAGCTGGTACAACCATTCTGGAAATCAATCTGGAGGTTGCTCAGAAAAACAGAAATAGATCTACCTAAAGATATGTTCCACAATGAAAGAATGGATGCAGACAGTGTGGTTCATTTACACAATGGAATACTATTCAGCTATTAAGAATGAGAACATCATGAGTTTTTCAGGTAAATGGATGGAACTAGAAAATATCATCCTGAGTAAGGTAACTCAGATCCCAAAGAACATGAATGGTATGTACTCACTAAAAAGTGGATATTAGCCAAAAAAAAAGTACAGAATACCCAGGACACAACCCACAGGACTCAAGCAGATTAACAAGCCTAAGGGCCCTAGTGAGGATGCCTCAATCTCATTTGGGAGGGTGAAGAAAGCAGTTATGGGAGGCAGAGGGAGGGAGGGATCTGAGTGGGAGAGGGCACAGAGAGGGGAAGCGGGGAACATGATCAGGTATTGGGGTAGGAGAACAGGACTGAAGCCCTGAGGGCCAGCAGAAAGGATGGAAACAGGAAACCTCTGGAGGTAGGAGTTGGAGGGATTCTCTGAAATGTACCAGAGACCTGAGAGGTGAGAGATTCTCAGGACTCAAATGGAAGGAACTTGGGTGAAGTGTTCTACAGTGGGGATGGGAAACTTGTAGAGTTCACTTCCAGTGGATGGGCAGGAAATCAAGTGGAAGAAGTCGGTCCCGCTGTTAAAAGCTCTGACCCAGAATTGTTCCTGTCTGAAGGAACTGTAGGGACAAAAATGGAGAAGTGCATGAGAGAAAGGAGATCCACTGAGAGGCACAAATTGAGATCCAACTCAAGGGGAGATCTGGGGCTCTGACACTGTCACTGATTCTATGGCGTGCTTACAGACAGAAGCCTAGCATGGCTGTCCTCTGAGAGGTCCATCAAGCAGCTGAAAGCATCAGATGCAGATACTAGCACCCCACCAATGGATGAAAGCTGGGGACACATGTGGTTGAATTAGGGACAAGCTGGAAAAAGCCAAGGAAGAGGGTGTTCCCATGGGAAGACTAGCAGTCTCAACTGATCTCTCAAACACTGAGCCACCAACCAGGCAGCAAACACCAGCCCCCAACACATATACAGCAGAGGACTGCCTGGTCTGGCCTCAGTAAGAGAAGATGCACCTAACCTTAAGGCCCCAGGGAGTACGGAGTCCTGCTGGGGTTGGGGGGAGAAGGAGGAGGTATGGGATGGGGAGCAGATGAGGGCAAACCAGGAGGAAGATAAAGTCTGGACTGTAAAAAAGGATTAAAGAATAAAAATAAATAAATTAAAAAGTCATGAAGTATCATGCATATTCAATATGATTTTGTGAAATTCTATTATACTAATTTGTAAAATAAATACTAGATAAAAGTAAAGACCAAGCTTTAAGGAACAAAAAATAAATAAATAAATATGAGATTACAGTTTTCCCTTCTGAGTGAGATTTGCACATTCTTTCTTGGGACCTCCTTATTACCCAGTTTCTTTGAGTCTGTGGATTGTTGCTGAATCTCACTGTCTTTTTCTCAATGTGGTCATATTGGCTATGTTAACATGTGGCCAAATCTGTTGGGGCACTGGTTTTATCCTAACTCCTCTACCATTAGAAGACTGGGGGAGGGGGA
Source organism: Arvicanthis niloticus (assembly GCF_011762505.2). Classification (NCBI taxonomy): domain Eukaryota; kingdom Metazoa; phylum Chordata; class Mammalia; order Rodentia; family Muridae; genus Arvicanthis; species Arvicanthis niloticus. The sequence goes on from NC_133438.1 coordinate 15,312,103, forward strand.
GGGGCTTAAATCCTGTGGACATGTTGATATTCTGTGTTAACAAGCAATCTACCGGCAAAGTCTATCCGTTTGCATTGTGAAGTCCTTTCCATGGTCTGTACATTATAATTCAATGTCCGCTCGGTTGTTTTCTGAATTGCTCCGAAGATATCTGAGTTCATGCCATGTACATCTAGGACATGCACAAAGACTATTCGCTTACTCAGTCCTCACCACCTTTGGAACACCAACTGAAACCAGTTTTGTGTGTCTTCTTGCCAAACTCAGCACAGATGTTTATCAACAGTTTTCTGAGTTCTCCCAACTATCATCATCTGTAGTTCGTATCTAACAGTTTGATACCTGGTGCCCTATGGGACTCCAGTGAACAATTTGAAACATATCCAAAAAGGTCCTTTAAATTACCTATTCAGCTAATATATTATATCATATATAATACATATATAAGATATGATACTTGTATTCACTTTTATATTATATAACATATATAAGCAAAAGGGTAAATACAGGAAACACATACCTTCTGAAACCTGAACTGTCCTAGTTTTTATGCTTGTATGATAGCACCACCCTGTGGCTATTAGGATTTAATCTAGGATTTAATCATGTGTGAATCAGGTTTTCCACTAAGGTATTTCTTGGTCCTATCTTGTCAAAAGCATGATGGTGATGGTGATGGTGATGGGATGGTGGTGGTGGTGGTGGTGGTGGTGGTGGTGGTGGTGGTGGTGGTGGAGATGGTGGTGGTGGTGGTGGTGATAGTGGTGATGGTGGTGATGGTAATGGTGATGATGGTGGTGATGGTGGTGATGGTGATGATGATGATGATGGTGATGGTGGTGGTGGTGGTGATGGTGGTGGTGGTGGTGGTGATGGTGGTGGTGGTGGTGGTGGTGGAGATGGTGATGGTGATGGTGATGGTGGTGATGATGGTGGTGATGGTGATGGTGATGGTGATGGTGATGGTGATGGTGATGGAGATGGTGATGGTGATGGTGGAGATGGTGATGGTGAGGATGAGGATGATGACAATGATGAGGATGATGCAACTAACTTAAAGATGTAGGTGAGCAGCATCTCATTCTACAGACTACAGTAGATGGTAGATGTGACTGACTAGTTCAAATTACATAGAGACAGAAAACAACATGATAGTAAAGAAGTGGGTTGCTTAAAAATTGGGATATTTCACATCATTAATCTTCTAATGGTTAAGGCAGGGCTGGCTTTTCATTCATTTATTTATTTTATTAATCGTTTTATTCATTTACATTTCAAATGATATCCCACTTCCCCGTTACCCCTCCACAATACCCCCTCCCATTCCCCCTCTCCCCTTTGCCTCTACCAGGATACCCCTTCACCCACACTCACCTACTCCTGCCTCACTACTCTAGCATCCCCCTACACTGAAGTACCAATCCTCCACAGGACCAAGGGCCACCCCTCCAACTGATGTCAGATAAGGCCATCCTCTGCTACATATGTATCTGGAGACATGGATTCCCTCCATGTATATTCTTTGGTTGGTAGTTTAGTCCCTGGGAGGTCTAAGTGATCCAGTTAGTTGATATTGTTCTTCCTATGGGCTTGCAATCCTATTCAGCTCCTTCAGTCCTTTGCCTACCTCTTCCATTGGGGTACCCGGGCTCAGTCCAATGGTTGCCTGTGAGTATCTGCATCTGTATTGGTCAGTAGCTGGTAGAGCCTTTAGGGAACAGTCATAGCAGACTCCTGTCAGCAGGTGCTTCCTGGTATCAGCAATAGTGTTGGGGTTTGGTGTTTGCAGACAGGATGAATTGCCAGGTGAGGTGGTTTCCTGGATGGTCCTTCCTTCAGTCTCTGCTCCATTTTTTGTCCCTGTTTTTCCTTTGTGCAGGAATATTTCTGAGTTAAAAATTTTGAGATAGGTGGGTGACCCCACCCCTTAACTGGGGGCGTGCCTATCTATGGAGGTGGTCTATACAGGTTCTATCTCCCCTTTATTGCATATTTTGGCTAAAGTCATCCCCATTGTGTTCTGAGAGCCTCTCTCGTTTCCCTGGTTGTCTGGGACTTTCTAGTGGCTACCCCCAATTCCTCATCCCTCATTGCTACTTTTTATTCAATTTTCTGACCCTCTGCACTTCTCTCCTGTCCCTTAGAATACTTGACCCTGTCTCCCCTTTTTTTCTCCCAAGTCCTTTTCTCCCTCTACCTCCTGTGATTATTTTGTTTCCCCTTCTATGTAAGATTGAAGCATCCACACTTTGGTCTCCCTTCTTCTTAAGCGCCATATGGTTTGTGGGTTGCATCCTGGGTATTCTGAGCTTTTGGGCTAATATCCACTTGTCAGTGAGTACATACCATGTATGTTCTTTTGTGTCTGGGTTACCTCACTCAGGATATTGTCTAGCTCCATCCACTTGCCTACAAATATCATGATGTCATTGTTTTTAATAGCTGAGTAGTATTCCATTGTGTAAATGTGCCACATTTTCTGTATCCATTCTTCTGTTGAGGGATTTCTGGTTGTTTCCAGCTTCTGGTTATTATAAATAAGACTTCTATAAACGTAGTTTAGCATGTGCCCTCGCTATATTTTAGAGAATCTTTTTGATATATATCACCAGTAGTGATATAGCTCGGTCTTCAGGTAGACCTATTTCCAATTTTCTGAGCAACCTCAAGATTGATTTCCAAAGTGGATTTACCAGCTTGCAGTCCCACCAGCAATGGAGAGGTATTCCTCTTTCTCCACATCCTTGCCAGCACATGCTGTCATCTGAGATTTTGATCTTAGCCATTCTGATTGGTATAACATGGAATCTCAGGATCATTTTGATCACATGCGTCCACCATCACAGGATATACGTTACCATTCCAAAATGTCATAGTGAGGAAATACTGGAGGAATGCAACACCAAAAGCCAGCTGGGAAAACTCCAAACTCCGCATCTCCATGTCTGATGTCAAAGCAGTCTTCAGATCTCCAACTCCTTTCATCTTTGTTGACTTCAACATAGCTCTTTCTCTTTGGCTGGTTCCACTCCCTTTTAGCAGCTTTTCTCAGCAAGTGTCCCACGGCTCTGGCATTTCCAACATCTTGGGGTCTCCAAGGCAACTTCAATTTTTCAGCTTCTTGTTCCAATGTCTATGACCTGACATGATCCTCTGGGCTCCTCCAGAGGGTTTGGGTCAATTCATCAGGTCTGCTCTCTGTAGCACTCTAGGCTCTGGTTGACTCCACTGCTCCTGCTGGTTTTGGTGATCATACCACAGTACATCTCTAATTAGCTGGAGTCTTCCACTGCAACTTGGCTTTACCAATTGCCTCTCATAGGCTCTCTTCATGGTGCCAAGCCTCAACTCCTTTGCATGACCTCTTCAGTCCTGGGCCATCAACTACAACTGATGCTGCACCTTCACCAATGGCTTTCTCTGGCCTCACACAGCACTAAGCCTCATCTGCTTTCTAAAATCCCTTCATGCCTTCACAACCAGTACCAACTGGGTAATTCTTACACATTACCAAGTGCAGCTGAAGCACAAGGTACAACCTTGGCTATCTCAGAAACACATTTTCTTTGTGCTCTCAGAAAATACTTCCCAGAAGATTTCCCTTCAGTGTTGCTGGTGTCTTCTTAGTCATCACTAGTTTCCGAGCTCCAGCTAACTAGTGTCAATTGTACGACTGACTGGTCCATGCTAGTCTTGACTCTAAAGCCAGAGGCAAAGGGACAGAGCTGCAGACTTCTGCTGCTTCTGAAACATAGCCCCTTTGTTCTATTACATTATGACCAACATTCTATTTTCTAACTCCTTCACTGGCTAAGCTTGGCTCTGTTAGAACTTGCTCTGTAGATTGACCTGAACTCAGAGTTCTGTACAGCTCTGTTGGGAGCCAAGTCCTAGCAGAAAGTGGCTATCATCTTTGCAGCTATCTTGGGCCATACACCCTGTCAAGAGTCTTGTTTTCAACAGCCCACAACAGCTGAGCAGACTCTGATAAAACATCTTGTTTTTCTCACATTTCTTGTTTTGTTGTTTAGTGCTTCCCAGCTGCAAGGCACACGTGGTAAAGTGTCTTCAGCTGCACTCCCCTGCTTGTGCTTATATATACACCAATGATTTTCTTTCAATTAAAGGGGCTTGATCAGACACCCTGTCTTGTCTCCATTCTTTGCATCTCTTCCCTCTCCATCCCTACTCCCTCTCTTGCAGACCCTGTTGACTGACCCGCATGGGCTGGGTCATGACTCTGTCTCCTGAATTCTGGAATCAAAGGCTTGTACCACCAGACCTTGACTTAGCTTTTTTTTTTTTCCAGAACTTGTTCTGTCTCAGGCTGGGACATCTAGATATAACTATTCCTTGTTCAAAAGTAAATACATAAACAATAAGCTTAGCTGTGTGGGATCTTGCCATAAAGTCACCACTCCCTTAATCTGTTTATCTCCTCAGACACTGGATTTAGCTTCATTACACTTTCTGGTGTCCTTTTATTGCTTGAACTACACAATTTTTTTTTTCTTCCTAAACTTGTTGCACTTGATCAAAACATTCTTTATGAGACTAAACTACAACACAGAGTCTAAACCAGATTGTTTTGAGACCTTTGTCAACACAGTTAATTTGACTCTCTTCATCTTATCTTCAGGCAGGACTCTTCAGACAAGGGCAAAAAGCAGCCACATTCTTCACCAAAATATTACAAGAACAGTTTCTTGGCCACCTACTAAAATTCTGCTCCTCTAAAACTTCTAGAGCCAGGCTTCAACAGTTCAAATCACCCTCAGCAACAAAGTCTTCCATATTCCTACTAGGATAGCCCATTAAGCTCCATGTAAAGGATTTCACTGCTTTCCAAATCCAAAGTCCCCAAATCCACATTCTTCCAAACAAAGGCATGATCAGGCCAATCACAATACCCCAGTCCACGGTTCCAACTTCTGTCTTAGTTAGGGTTTCTGTTGCTGTGAAGAGACACCATGACCAAGGCGACCCTTAGAAAAGACATTTAATTATGGCTGGCTTACAGGTTCTGAGGTTCAGTCCATCGTCATTGTAGTGAGAAGCAAGGCAAAGTCCAGTCAGGTATGGTCCTGGAGGAACTGAGAGTTCTACATCTTCATCCAAAGGAAGCAAGGAGTAGACTATCTTGCCAGAAGCCAGCAGCTATGAGGAGAGTTTCAAAGCCCACACTGACAGTGCCATACTTTCCTCCAACAAGGCCACTCTTCCTAATAGTGCCACTCCCTGGAACAAGCATATGCAAATCACCACAGCAGGTATGCATATGTATATATGTGAATATTTCTATTAAAGAAATCTAGTGTCTGGAGTAGGAAAAAGCTAGTGCTCTAAGACGGCCACTAGTAAACTAACATGCTATTTAAAAGAAATATGCTTCTGTTTTTTTAAGGCTTTAAATCCTAAATATCTCCTATTTTTTCAGGACAATAGTTTCACGTAACAGATTCCAAGATTCTGGCCAAAATGTTGTCTCTGCATCTTTGGTTTTTAACTCCGTATTTTCAAGTGGTGTTACAATGGTATTTATCATCTGACATTCACTTACTTGGGTATTTGTGGTGGTTTGTATCAATAATGTCCCCTATAAGCTCAGCTATAGGGGACACATTTGATCCCTTGTAGGTGTTGTTTTGGGAGATGGTGTAGCTGAAAGGAATACCTCACTGTGGATGGACATGGAGAGTTTATAACTTTAACCTATTTCTATTTTGCTTTTCCTCTTCCCACATGTGGGTATTGATGGATTTGCAGCTTAGTGCTCTTCCTATAAACCCGCTGCTTGATGCCATGGGTCCTTACCAAAGGACTTTTACCCCTCTGGAAATATATGTCAAAATAAATTCTTTCTTCCACAAATCACTTTTAGTTATGGTGTTTTATCACAGTAATAGAAAGTCACCTACTATAATATTATTACCTACAGGAAAAAAAGTGAGAAAAAAAGGATTAGTGAAATAACCCTTTATAAATATAAAGGTCTAAGAATATGTTTTTATATTTCTAAAGAATAGAGATCAACATCACTGACATCTCCAGAACTATATATTCTACTAAACAAATTTATGAATTTACATGAAGGAGCATACAAACATGTATCTAGTCATATTTCTTGAGGATTATGAAACATAAAACTCAAAACAAAAGTAGTTTGGATTGATTTCCATTTGCTCTCAGGTTTGAATATCATAAAGCAGAATTCGTGAAAGGCTGGTGTAAAGAGCTACTATTGTTGTCACTTAGATGCTGTATCAAATCACCTACAAGGCACACCTGTGATGAATTATCTAGATTAGGTTAATTGAGCTAGAAAGGTTCAGGTCTTGGGCTAAATTAAAAAAGGGAAAAGTAAATTAAGGATAAGTACTGACCAATGTTCCACTGTGGACACAAGGTAACCAGCTGTCTCAACTTCTCTTGCTGCCTTGAACTTCTATGATTTAGGGTACCTCAAAGTGTGAGCCAAAATAAACCTTTCCCATTACAACTTTGCTTTCTGTCAGGCATTTTCTTAAAGTAACGAGACAAGAAACCAACATACTGGGTGTCTTTGAGGACCACAACCCTCATAGGTATCATGAAGCCTCCATTCCTTTTCCAGTGGTGGGAATGGGGGGATGGGGGTGAGGGGGCAGGGAAGGTGGGAAGTGATAGGGTGGGACTGTTAGGTTTATCTCCTTGGTGAGAGCCAGGCCCATCCAAGGCTTTCTCCAAGGCCCAGAAGAAAGGATAAAGGGAAACTAGTTTTGTGTCCTTGCCCAGGGTCTGAAAGGAGTTCAGGATTCGGTTCCAGTGCACTTGGCTTTTCTTGCTAAGAGATTGGTGCTATCAGTCAGGAGTACTGTGTGTCTCTGATGCACTTGAGATAACCTGTGTTCCCCTTGCATTGCTTCATTGGCTTCCTGCTCACTTTGTTCCATTGTATGATAATTTTCGTTTCACATTGTCCCTTTTCTCAAACTGTATTTCTTAATAAGCTTCCTTGGCATAGACAAAGCTGTGCAAGTTCTCCTGACCCTAGTTTTTCTATCTTATCTTCCTCTGGCCCTTCCTCTTAAGAGCCTGACACTGTTACAGTCAGCTGCTTCAGGTCACATTCTCCATAATTATTCAACAGAAAAAGTTAAATGTAGAAACATGCCTGATTAACGAAAGCAGTAATCAAAATGGCTTGAATATAATTTAACAGTTCCATAGATATCAAATGTAAGTGAGAGATGCCTCATGTTCTAGAGCTTTGCAGCAGGCCTCAATTCCTGGGGTATGTAGCAAAGGGAAGTTTAGAAATTACTCCTTAGCTGGAATAAACACGCTCTTCTTCACAACTTATAATCAAGTGATTTCTTACATTATAAAAAAATTAAAATTAACAAAGATGCGAAGAAAAGGAAGTTATACATTGTTTAAAGTGCATTTATGATGTGGAAATTTAAATTAAATTTTAGCTATTATAACCATATTCTAGAGGGAGACATTTTAGATAAAGAAAAAAATTTTGTGGAGAGATGGAAGAATTTTTAGACTTGATATTACACATTTTATCTCTTTATATGACCAGTTTTACTTAAAGTTAGCATCACACTAGATGATTTTGCTTGATAAGATTTTTTATGATCTACACATTTACTTTTTTATCACAGTCGTCATTGTATGGTTCTTACACTGCCAGAACATACTTGAGAATCTGAAAAAGAAATCAAAGTGCAAAGGACCTCATTCACCCCGTATGTAGTTTATTAAAACTTGACTAATATGTCCTTTTATAATTTTACTATCATAAGAAATTTTAAGAGTTAATCTACACTTATAGAAGGCCTCAGGTCTCCAGAACTGTGTGACAGTCAACCTCTTCACTCTCGTCTCACGTGACCTCTTAATGCTACAGTGCACCGTGCTTGCCTCCCCTCCCTCTGAGACATTGTAGTGCAGAAAAGGAAAAAGGAAACTTGAGAGCTGTTTTGAGTGGAGATTTACAAACTGGATAACTAGCGACATCTAGTGGTCATTTCGGTGATCAGCGCCTGCCTGGGTTTTCATTGTTAAAAAGTTATAAGCCAAAGACATTGGCAGTCTGAATTAAGTAAAATAACATTTCTAAAAAGCCCGACATACAAAATCTCCAGAAAACCAAAACCACGCATTAGTTTTAATGTACATGAAATACAAATAGAGAACACATAAACTGTGACTAATAGTTTTAAAATTTTGAAAAGAGCCCTTGAGAAGGCCTGTAGTTTTGCTTATATACAGGGGACTCTACCAATTTTAACCTTAGAAGTCAAATAGAAATTATAGAGCTCCTATTATGAAGAACTCACCACAATTTTAGCTGACAGGATTAGTCTGAATTTTGGACCACTTCTCCAGTTGTTTGGATTGAGCTATGATCACAACGGGTTTCAGTCCTTGAATAATCTAAGAGTTTATTCTTAGTCTGTGAGGGTCAGTCTTGGTTGCCAACTTTGTTGTTCTGAAAGGAATGCAGATCTGGAATATACATTATTTTCTGGGTGTGTCTATGAGGGTGCATCTGCAGGGCAATAACTTGCATGTACGGAGAGCCATACCACAAGCTGTGGCCCCCTAAGGCAGAGGGCAAATGGAGAAACACCCGGTCCCTCCTCTCTCCACACCTCCTCTTTGACTTCCTTCTTCCTGATCATGGCTACCATCATGTGATCTGCCCCCTATCCACATGACGCTCCACATCATGAGCTTCAGAAACTGAGAGTTAATTTAACTCCCATCTCTCGTATTTGTGCACGTCTCATAGCGGAGACAAAAAGTCTAACATATTGCAAAATAGTAACTGCTAAAAGTTATCTGTGGCAAACACTGAATTGTAGCCTGCGTTTTTATATTTTCATGAAGGAATCTGGAAATAAGCAAATGTTGAAAATATCTTTAAAAATCACAAAATAAATGATTCTTACTAACATAATGGCGGTGATTTAAATTATATCATATTAATAAGTCTCATTGACACTAATAACATTTTAGAATTATAATTCAAAATCAGAGAAGAAAAAAATGCCAGGAAGAGAAAAACAACCATTCCACACTTTTCAAGGGCTGAGCAATGGGGACAGTGTGGGAGGGGCTTCCTGTATGTCTATGTGTTCTTTCAACCACCCATCAACTCTGCAAGGACAAGTCTCTGTCCTCCATTTAACGGATGAAGAGCTAAAGGACCCTCAGTCCTGTGATGAACAAATGTAGATCTAAATTCCGCCAATATGATTAAAGTCATATTGTTCAGAATGTGTCAACACAGAGATATCAAACTTACAGTCTGGACAAAAATGTCAGTATATCTTTCAGCACTGTCATATTTTATAACCTTTTTTTTTTTAAAAAGTGGACCAAGTATCACATATTGACAAAAAAAGATGCTTCAAAGCTCAGAGTTGATTTCCTTTCATCAGTGAACAAAGAACACAATAGATGGACTGTTGCCTTCTTGAACCTTATCGTCTCTTGGGACAGACATACAGACATGCATAAAAGGTAACTCAACTGTGTCAAACCTGAAAAAGGCAAATATGTAGTATTTGGAACTGAGTCATTTTTCAAAACATAATTCCCAAAGGTGGGGCGATGGCTCCACAGTTAAGAACATTTTCTGCTCTTGCAGAAGCCCCTAAGATCCCAGCACTTATATAGTGGCTCACAACCACAGGTAACTCCAGTTCCAGGGCTTCTGACACTTTCTTTTCTGTGGTGCAGATACACTGGCAGAAAAACAGTTATAATTTATTTTTGTATTTATTTATTTCATTTTTTATAGATAACTCTTTCTTCTGCCAGTATGCCATCTATTGCATGTATCTAAAGAAGGTATCAGAACTCCTGAAGATGGAGTTACAGATAACTGTGAGCTACCAGGAGGGTGTCTAAATCTCAACTTTAAACTTAAATTAGGGTTAGAAAAGTAAAGTGATTAAAGTTTTACATTAGTTAGAAGTTTATTTGATTAAAAAAAAAATAGATTCTGCACCTACACCGTGTCACTGAAGACACACGGTCATGCTATAAATGGCGTGACTGTCAAGAAGTCGGCAAAATACTTTATCTGAGTAGATATATTCCAAATTGTGATGAGATGTAATTATGTAATATGTTCTATAGTGGCAGAGGATGGGAGAACGAAGCTGCCTACTAAATGAAGGAGGAGTCCCAGGAAAAACATTTGAACTCTGAAGCCTGCTAGTGTACCTGAGTTGAGATGAAAGACCACAGTGGTTAGGAAGCACAGTCCATACAAAAACAAAAAGGAAATGGGAAGTAGATGGATTGGAGGGGTTTCCACAGGGCAGTAGTACATCAAGGGTAATAACTCCTCATGGTGATAGGATCATCTATCACCATGTAACAAGAGAGCCTGGTGACCGAAATAAAGCTCTGTAGACACGGGTGTATTTACTTGTCCAGTCTGACTTATTTTATTTCTCGATAGTATTCCCAAACATTTGGTAATTTTAACTACTTCCTGTTTTGGGAAAACTTGCTATGAAACAGAGGCATTGTGTTCATTAGTACTTGTCTTAGGGTTTTATTGCTATGAAGAGAGACCATGACCAAGGTGTAGTATGACTACTTTAATAAATCTAAGCACAGGGGTCCTTCCTGCCTGTGACCACTTATGTTCCCAGATGAAAGACACATACAGTCTTTATTTTAATACGCCTAATGTAGCACAACAGCTGGGCACCTGTCTACCCTCCATGCTGTTAGAATCTACTTTTGGTCCATAACCCTATTATTACTTATTATGTTTCATCTGCGATGCTACTAGCTCCATTAGGCCAGCCCACATGGCCATGTTTTGTAGCTCAGCTAACCCATGGTGGCACCTCTCTCCTCTACTGCACACTCTTCTAAGGCATGGTGGCTCTCTTTATCCTCCCCTTCCTGTGGTCCCAAGTCTGGAAACCTAAACCCCACTTACATGTCTTTTCCCCAGCTACTGACTGCTGGCATCTTCATTTACCAATCAGAATTAATTGGGAATGGGGTCCTTCAGTGTCTCAGGGAACCAAATTAACATTAGTACAAGCTGCATTAGTCAAACCTACTACATCAAGTCAACTCTTATAAAGAAATATTTATATATATTTATATATTATATTTTATATATTATATGTTGCAATACATCTTAATAAATTAAATAATTAAATAAATAAAATAATTTAAACTAGCTTACAGTTTCAAAGGTTTAGTCCATTATCATCATGGTGGGAAGCATGGCATCTTGCAGGCAAATTTGATCCTGAAAAAGGAGCTGAGAGTTCTACATCTTGATCCAAAGGCAACCAGGATAAAATTGTCTTCTGCAGGCAGCCAAAAGAAGACTTGATTCCACACTGTGCAGAGCCTAAGTATAGGAGACTTCATAGGAGTAATACTACCTCCAAAGTGACACACTTCCTCCACCAAGGCCACACCTCCTCCAATATGCCCACACCACCTTCTAGTGACACTCCCTATAGCCAAACATTCGAACACACGTGTGAGTCTATGGGGCCAAGCCTATTCAAACTGCTTCAGTAATCTTTAACAATATTGCCTGACGATCATTAAAAAGTTGAACTACATGCCTTCATAATTTCAGCCCTCCAAAACAATGGTGATTTTTTTCAAAAGTTTGATCATGTCAATTGTGCATATTAATGAATTTCTGGGCCATATTTCCACAATATGCCTATAGCAGTCACTGATCAAATTCAACCCACATTTCCCAACCCTACCCTCAGTACTTTGTTTTAAAGATTTACTTATTTATTTTATGTATGTGAGTCCACTGTCCTCTTTTCAGATACACCAGAAGAGGGCATTAGATACCAGTATAGATGGCTACAAGCCACCATGTGATGGCTGGAAAATGAACTCAGGACTTCTGGAAGAGCAGTCAGTGCTCTTAACCACTGAGCCATCTCTCCAGCCCCCTCAGCACTTCTTAATGTGTTTTACTCCTTATTTCTCTTTCAGGCTGACGAGAAAGGGCACTTTTGTACATTTATTTTATGTTTTGAAAATAAACATTGAAAAACTTTACATAATCTTCATGTATATACACTACACCAAACTCTTTCTGAATCTGTTCCATATTTGTAAGACTGGTAGTCTCTGGCGAATACACGAATTGTTCATAATGTTGTAGAGTTGAGACAGTGCTCACTTGTGTGCTCATCTTGGCAGAATTTCTGATTTTTGCCTAGAGTAAATCATTCAAGTCATTTGGTAATAGAAAAGACAACTGTTTTTTAGTTGATATTATCAATAATACTCTAAATTTTTGTTATTTTATGTATTTACCAACAACACATCAAAGAAGTATTTCTCTACAGCTTGCATAATATAGGAGTTTAAACCTATGCCTTTGTGAGGCCAGAAATATAGCTCAGGAGTTAAGAGTTCTTACAGAGGGGAGAGTAATATAAGAGAGTTCATACTGTTCTATAACCAAGCAGGTGTGTGCTTAGGGCCCTCTTTTTACTACCTTACTACAGATCTTTAAGTTAGAAAAACAACTCTGCATGTACCTTGCCATGCATTAGTTCCAGCCAAGTTTGTTGTTTTCTCAAAATGTGTAAAGGCAAAAAAAAAAAAAAAAAAATGTGAAGGTTCCCTCTAAGTGTGTATAAATATCACATGCTTTATGTAGGCAAGTACTCTGATTGTGCTGACTGAAGACTTTAGCTTTTGCTGTTGAACATCAAAGAAGATATGGTTTTTGACATATGGTGTGAAAAGCATTTATTTTCAACGAAAGTGTTCTGGGCGTTTTAAGGAACATGCTGAAGAAAATTTACTTCTTATCTTTCATTAGCATGTAGGATAAATACAAGAAAATATTTATGAGCTATTCCTAGTGGAAAATGTGTCTTAGCCAGAGTAGAGCAACAGAATATTCCAGAGAATATTACAGTGTGATCAAATAAAGTACACAAAGAGGACCTAATGCATGCTTTGCACATTTGAGGAACTTCTGCTCTTCTGTTAATCAGGGCAAATAACAATGGTATTCTTATGTCATTGTTTTTTTATCCTGTCACAGCATAATTGATATGCACAAAACATCATGATAAATAAGAAATATAACACTGCTAAATCATTGTTCACCCCATAGTCTTCCTAACCAATCTTTCTTAGTCTTTATCTCAGGTAAATTCTAGTTTGAGATTTGTTTTTGCCACGCCCCTCCTTTCTCACGTACATGCAGTGATGTGCACTATTCTAAAGATTGGAGCTTTGTGAATTAAATCTGTTTCCATATAACCATCGCAAGTACTAGTAAGTAGCATTGCCAGCCCATCGGGGATCTCTAGAGTGTCCTCTCACAGTTGTCACCAGAACAAGTACAAATGGCATCCCCCTTTTATCACTTTGAAGCATTTAGTCTGTTCCCCAAATTCACCTGCATCCAGTCATATAGTGAGTGTAACTGTTCTGTGTGGTTTCTACCATTGACACCTCTAGGTCTGAAATACACTCTGTTGCTACATGTCTGTGGTTTACCCCTCACTGCTAAGTCCTAACCATTTTGTGATTACATGGTAATTTTCTTATCTATCACGCTGTTCTTGGGCATGGACTATTTCCAGTTTGGAGAAGTTTTAAATAAAGCTTCTAAAAAATATTATTCCATAGCTTACAAGAGCATTACTTTTCAAAATAAAGCATCTAAAACTATAGTTTATAAGGGCACTGCCTTCTAAAACTAAGGAGTTTAAGTTGGGGTCAGAGTACAGGTTTATATTTAGCTTTAGTATATCTATCTATATTATACCTATATATTAAATCCTATATATTAAATCCCATCTGGAACATGTGAGAGATCTGGTTGCTCCATATTTTCTTTAAAATGTATCCTTATCCTCTTTTTTTAAGTTTTACCTGCCTGCTGATTTTGTAATGCTATATTTCACTGTGGTATTTGTCGCAGTGCGAGCAAAATGTTGAGGCCCGGGCTGCCCCGCATTTGGCGGCCACTGTATCCCGGCCCAAGCTGCCGCTCCCGTCCGGGGTTCAGCAAGAGAGAGAGTGAGGATGGACTTGAAGAATGGAGACCAGACAGAGTGTGATTCAATCCCGTTTATTCTTCAGTCTCTCTTCCTGGTCCAAGTCCCAAGTCTAGCTGTACTCTCTAAAGAGTCTCCCTAAAGAGTATATCTCTCTGCCATCTGTCTCGGCCGTTTATATGTCTCACTTCTAAGCCACGCCTCTAAGTTACACCTTTAATCATGCCCTTAGGTCTTGTCTCTAACTCTGATCTCTACACTTCTAAGTCATACTCTTAAGTCACACACCTTTAATCTCACGCACCTTTAATCTCACACACCTTTAATCTCAAGGCATCTAAACCAAGATTATCGGAGTGTTCTCAGCTGTTGTAGGCTATTGTAATCCAAGTCTCATGTCAGGGTATATGGCTCCAGATGGCTGCAAAGCTGATAGCCGCTTTCTGCTAAAAGTCGCTCCCAAAAGGTATTAACCTGTATTTCTTTATACTGCCTGTGACCAAGTACACTGTTGCTGCATCTAGGGGGGTAGCCTAGGGCTCATTTTCTTTACCAGTTAAAAATGTAAAAAGCAGCAAAGAGCTGCTTCCTGACATCTTGGGATGTCCCAGCAAAGCCGCCATATTGCACCCTACCAGAGAAATTGGAGTTAGTCATGGTTTTCTCTGTGTCATCTTTGAAAACCACAATAAACAGACTCAAATGGAAGCTTAATTTGAGTTTAAACAAAAATCTTGTTCATGTTGTAAATCAACCAGTATCACTATGTTAATCTCATTCAGGCATAGTGTTGAGAGTCCCATGTGCAACTTCCCTTTCGTATATAGAATACACCATTGGCTGCAGATTTCTTAGCCTTCTGGCTCTGATGATTTTTCTGCCTCCTCTTCTGTGATTTTCCATGAGTGTCAAGCCCTTTGCACTCATACAGCTCCCGAGGGCTTGGCTTACTTGGGGAAGAGAGAGAATGAAGAAAAGACAGAAACACATGCACACAGAGAAAATGCGTGTATCAGGTGGTTTGGGTTCTCCAATAGAGAAACTATAGTATCCAAGAAGCTCAACCTGTTTATTATATAAAGTTGAACAGAGAGGTGGGATTATCACATCCATACAGATGAACAAGAATGCCGGGTTTTTAAATACAGGTAAATAAGTAGACAGACAATATAGTATACAGCTGAATGAATGGGACCCGTTTGGCTACTCTGTCTCTATAGGAGAAGTCTTCACACATGGTACACATCACAGAGGTAGAGAAAGCTATAATGGACATGTTTTGCACACATCATCATCCACACATAGACCAGAGGAAGGCTTTGCCACTTTTATCTAAGATATATTCTGTAGGAGAATTCCTTTCCACTCCTTCATAGATTTGAGGGTCCAGGGTCCTCAACATAATCATTCTCATGTCAACAAGGGCACAAATATTTACTGGGGACTTCATTCATGCAGTGCTTACTCTGCTGCCTCATTTGAGCCTTATATGTAGAGTTTCACAAAATCCCACATGGTTCAATACCTAGATTCAGATCTGGATGTGGTCAGCTCTGCATAGAGAGAGATAGGGAATGAGGATTCTTCTGGAATGAACTTTCATATAGGTTGTCCAACGCCAAGTGTTCAAGCCATAAACACAGTTACCTACAAGCAAAACCAAGTGGATTCAGTAAGTTATATATGTGTGTGTACATATATATATTTATATACAAACATAAAGAAAGAATGAGTGAGTGGGGGCAGATTAGGAGATGGGAGTGGTGTCTGTAGTTCTAATGTATAAAGTTTTCAGAGAATTCATATTAATCTATGATACATGGGTTATATTAATTATACATGAAATAATGTATAACTATTTATTTTATGTACTTCATTATATGTATAATTATATATATTTATAATTATATTTATATAATTTATTATGTGTATAATTATGCACTTAATTATATATTATATAAAAGTAATTATACATTAATTCATGTATAATTAATGACAATAATTATATGTATAGCTGTACATTATACATAATTATATATAAATAATATTTAAACATAATATATAATTATAAAACAGAAATGAGTATCTTTTATAAAATAAGAAAAAATAAGAAAGAATTTAAAAACCCTAATTATTGATAGCAACTAATCTGTCAATCTTGCAGCTGTCTGGAGGGGGAGAATGGACAAGATAAGCCATCAGAGAGAGAGACTAATTACATGATGAGGAAAAACACTTTAGAGAAGACAAAGAAACACAGGACATTGGGGGAGTTTCCTGCTAACTCATGCTCTGGACAAAATCAGAAAGAATATGGCAGAAGAGAAGAACATACCATAACTCCATAGATGTAGAAAAACAGAACCTTCTGGTGGCTCAAAGGGACTGAGTGGCAGTGGAAATTCTAGGAAGGAAAAGCACATTATCTGCAGGTGAACCCTCCTTTCTAAAAGTGGCCCTTTTACCGGCCCAACTGAATTAGTTCCCAAGGGAGGAGACAGGAGTATGCCTCCACCCTTAGGAAGATTCCATTGACCATTACATTTTTTATTATTTTTCCATATGCTCATTATCATTGCTTGGGTAGAATCACCGGTGAAGAGGATACATAAGACCTTTGTCCTTTCTGAAAATTAGCTTGTGTGCAATTAGCTAAATAAACTATCAGAATTAATATTAACAATCTATGAGTTTTCCTTATGTATTCTAGATAGAAAGCTTTGCTTGAACTCTTTATAGCAAATTCTTTCTTCTATTTACTGAGTCCCATTTCAGTACCCTATTCTTTTTCAAGTTTTTGCTAAATTTATCTTTTTTTTACAGTACATGCCTATAAATATTATCTGCACTAAGAATTTAGCCAATTGTAAACTCTGCTCTTGCTTATTAACAACGCTCTTTTATTCTTATTTTTTAAGTTATTTTGTGGGAGTCACTGTTCTCACTTGAGATGTCCCTAGCTCACAGCTTTTGTCTGAACTAAGGAAAGCACCTTGAGTGCCCAGCTGCTACACTAGTTTTATCCTTGTATCTGTCTTCTCAGAAATCACTGATATGGTACAGAGATGACTGTCTCTTATTTCCTGACATATGTGTGTGTTTCTAAAAGCTCTCAGGCATTGTCCTTTCAAAGACTGATTTATGTCTACTTTGTACTCCCTCTCTGACTTCTCCTACTAACTTCAACTAAATATATTACTGACCATTGTTCAATCTCTTTAATGTCTTTTATGTTTCTTTTATATTTCTCAAAGGCCCATCTTTCTTTATTATATGTTAGACAATTACAAAAGTCTCCTATGTCATAAACTTTATCATACAGTATGCCTAACCTGAATTGATTTGTTTTCGATTATTATATTTATACTTTATAACACTTTCATGTTTTATAATAGGAAAACTCTAAGGTAAATCCCCCCAAGCTATATTCACTTACCTCTGACCAAGATAACAAACATAAAACAATATCATAAAATATGTGCATTGCTATATAAATCTATGCTCCTTAGAGACTGAAAGAATACAGGGTAAGAAGTTTCTATAATGTCTCATTATTTATCAGTTCCATGCCCTCAATAAGTCAATATAGAATGCTATCTGGCAAAGGATTTGGTCATATAGTAATCCTAATTATGACTACTATATATTTTTGTTATTTTATTTATTTATATTCCAGTTATTGCTCCCCTTCCTGGTCCCCCCTCTCACAGTTCCTCATTACACTCCTCCTCCTCCTCCTTGCATCTGAGAAGGTGCTCCCCCCAGAAGGCTTCCCCCTTCCCAGGGGCAAGAAAGAATCCCAGAAGGCCAGAGAATGAATGGAAATATACAGCCTCAGGGGATGTAATGGGGGGGGGCGCACATCTCTAGAATGTACCAGAGACCTGGGAGATGAGACTCTCTGGATTCAATGACCTTAGTCAAATTGCCCAACAATGGGGAGAGGAAACTTGAAGAGGTCACCTCCAGTAGATAGACAGGGCCTCAAGAGAAGAGACAGGGTTACCAATCCACAATCAAAATTTGTGACCCAGAAGTCTTCCTGTCTAAAAGAACAGCAGGGACAAAAATGGAGAAAAAAAAACAAAAACAAAAAGAAAGGCGTTCCAATGACCAGCTCAACTTGGGATCCATCTCATGGGAGGGCACCAAGACCTGGCACTATTACTGATGCTATGACATACACAGGATACTCTATTTTTAATTAAACCACCTTTCCTAGTCTTCATTATGTACTCTGTGAATTTTTATCTGGTGAATACATAAGTTTTAGTAGTGGAAGAATGGAAGCAACTCTGGCAGTTTCACCCCTGGAAAGCACTGACTTTCGTACTTTTTTCATCATGGAAATCAAACATCCAAAACTGCCTAGAAACATCACAGTGGTCCAATATGTGGAAAATATACGATTTTAACATGATGTAGCTTCTGTGGTAAGAATATATGCATTCTGACACCTGTTTAATAAAACTTACAGTGGCCCAAATTGTTGCTTATAGTGATTTTAAAGTTGCAATAGTCTGGGAATGTCATGGAATCTACATGGTCTTAGTCAGAGTTTTATTGCTGTGAAGAGACACCATGACCACAGCAACTCTTATAAAAGGAAAACCTTTAATTGTGTTTAGTCCACTATCATCATGGTGGGAAGTATGGTAGCAAGCAAGCAAACAGGGCTGAACTATATTGGAGTTCTACTTCCAGATTGGCAGACATCAGGAGGAGAATATGACACTTGGCCTAGTTTGAGCATTTGAAACCTCAAAACCCATCCTCCAGGAACACACTTTCTCCAACAAGGCCACTTGTACTCCAAGAAGGGCACACCTAATCTTTGTAAAGAAGGACAAGATCCTATGAGCATATGGGAACCATTTTCATTCAAACTACTACATATTCTAAGAGGGAAAAAAAATAAGATATTGGACAATTATTTCATCCTGGGGTGCTACATAACATATTTAGACTGGAATTATTGTCTTTTTTATTGGATATTTTATTGATTTACATTTCAAATGTAATCCCCTTACCCAGTTTCCTCTCTGAAAAACCCCTATACTAGTTCCCCTCCCCCTGCTTCTATGAGGGTACTCCCCCATCCATAACCCACCCACTTCTGCCTCTCTACCTTGGCATTACTCTATACTGGGGCATCAAGCATTCACAGGACCAAGGGTCTCTTCTGCCATTGATGCCTAACAAGGCCATCCTCTGTTACATATGCAGCTGGAGTCATGGATCCCTCCATGTGTGCTCTGGTTGGTGGTTTAGTCTCTGGGAGCTCTGGGAGGTCTGGTTGGTTAATATTATTGTTCTTCCTATGGGGTTGCAAACCCCTTCAGCTCCTTGAGTCCTTTCTCTAACTCCTCCACTGGGGACCCCGTGCTCAGTCCAATGATTGGCTGTGAGCATCCACCTCTGTATTTGTCAGGCTTTGGTAGAGCCTCTCAGGAGACAGCTATATCAGGGTCCTGTCAGCAAGCACATTTTTGGCATTCACAATAGTGTCTGGGTTTGGTGACTTTATATGGGATGGATCCCCAGGTAGGGCAGTCTTTAGATGACCTTTCTTTCTGTCTCTGCTCCACACTTTGTCTTCATATTTCCTCCCTTGAGTATTTTGTACCCTTTTCTAAGAAGAACTGAAGCATCTACACTTTGGTCTTCCTTCTTTTTGAGCTTCATGTGGTCTGTGAATTGTATCTTGGTTATTTCAAGCTTTTGGACTAATATCCACTTATCAGTGAGTGCATACCATGTGTGTTCTTTTGTGACTGGTTACTTCACTCGGGATGATACTTTCTAGTTTCACCCATTTGGCTAAAAATTTCATGAAGTCACTGTTTTTAATAGCTGAGTAATTGTGTAAATGTACCACATTTTCTGTATCCATTCCTCTGTTGAAGGACATCTGAATTCTTTCCAGCTTCTGGCTATTATAAATAAGGCTGCTATGAACATAGTGGAGCATATGTCCTTGTTACATTTTGGAGCATCTTTTGGGTATATGCCCAGGAGTGGTATAGCTGGGTCCTCAGGTAGTACTAGGTCCAATTTTCCGAGGAACCTCCAGACTGATTTCCACAGTGGTTGTACCAGCTTGCAATCTCATCAACAATGGAGGAGTGTTTCTCTTTCTTCACATCCTTGCCAGCATCTGCTGTTTTTGATCTTAACCAAACTCCTTATAGCAATGAGAAACACACAATTTAGTAAGATCTATTTGGCTTCTAGAATTAACTTACCAGACTAAACTATAGTGCTCTGGTTTCTAGAAGAGACAAAAATAGCAGGTGGTGCTGAGATCCAGAAGAAGAAAAGATGCCAAC